>NW_019154117.1:7468354-7691923 GCF_002288905.1 Enhydra lutris kenyoni
TTATGTACTGTCTCTTCTTTATCCATTCATCTATTGACGGACACTGGGTTGTTTCCATAATCTGGCTGCTGGGACAATTGCTGCAATAAACATAAGTGTGTCCATATATTTTTTTTTTTTTGGAGTTAGTGTTTTTGTTTTCTTTGGGTAAATACTCAGTAGCAAAGTTATTAGATCATATGCTCTTTCTATTGTTATTTTTTTGAGGAATCACTATGCTGTTTTCCCCAGTGGCCGTACCAATTTACATTCGTGCCAACAGTGCACAAATCTTCCTTTTTCTACCTGTCCTCTCCAAACTAGCTATTTCTTGCCTTTTGGGTTCTAACCATTCTGACAGATATAAGGTGATACCTCGTTGCGGTTTTGATTTGCATTTCCCAGATGATGAGTGATGTTGACCATCTTTTCACGTGTCTGTATATCTTCTATATGTCATCTGTATGTCTTCTATGGAAATGTCTCTTCAGACCCTCTGCCCATTCTTTTTTTTTTTTTTTTTAATTTATTTGACAGACAGATCACAAGTAGGCAGAGAGGCAGGCAGAGAGAGACAGGAGGAGGAGGCAGGCTCCCTGCTGAGCAGAGAGCCCGATGCGGGGCTCGATCTCAGGACCCTCAGATCACGACCTGAGGCCGAAGGCAGAGGCTTTAACCACTGAGCCACCCAGGCGCCCCATCCTCTGCCCATTCTTAATCAGCTTATTCGTCTTTTGGTGTTGAGTTGCATAAGTTCTTTTTACATTTTGCATACTAGCCCTTTTCAGATACATCGTTTGCAGATATCTTCTCCACTCAGTAGTGCCTTTCTGTTTTGTTGATGGTTCCCCTTGGTGTGCCAAAGCTTTTTATTTTGGTGCAGTCCCAATAGTTCGTTTTGTTTTTCTTTCTCTTGCCTGAGGAGGCATATCTAGAAAAATGTTGCTAAGGCCAGTGTCAAGAAGATGACCGCCTTTGTTTTATTTTGGGAGTTTTATGGTCTCAAGTCCCACAGTTAGGTCTTTAATCCATTTTAAGGAATTTTTTTTGGTATGTATATAAAGTGGTTCAATTTCATTTTTCGCATGTAGCTGTCCGGTTTTCCCAGCACCATTTGTTGAAGAGACTGTCTTTTCCTCATTGTCTCTTCTTCTCTCCTTTGTTGTAGATTAATTGACCCTGTAATAGTGGCTTTACTTCTGAGCTCTTTATCCTGTTCCATTGATTTATGTGTCTGTTTTTGTGCCAGTACCGTACTGTTTTGATACTAGAGCTTTGTAGTGTATCTTAACATCTGGAATTATAGTAGTTCTAGGTTTGGTTATCTTTCTCAAGATTGCTTTGGCTCTTTGGAGTCTTTTTTTTTTTTTTTAAGATTTTATTTATTTATTTACAGACAGAGATCACAAGTAGGCAGAGAGGCAGGCGGTGGGGTGGGAAACAGGCTCCCCGCTGAGCAGAGAGCCCGATATGAGGATCGATCCCAGGACCCTGAGACCATGACCTGAGCCGAAGGCAGAGACTTTAACCCACTGAGCCACCCAGGTGCCCCTCCTTGGAGTCTTTTGTGGTTCCTACAAATCTTAGTATTCTTTGTTCTAGTTGTGTGAAAAACACTGTTGATATTTTGATAGGGATTGCACCAAATCTGCTTATAAGGGTTCCATTTTCTTCACATTCTCACCACCATTTAGACTTGCTGTGCTTCCCGACAAGCAGAATCCGATCAAGTTACGTTTAAGAGTATATATTGGGACTTAGATCTGGGCTCAAAATCCGTTTCTGTCCTCTGGTAGACTCTGGACAAGTTACTAGTGGTCTCAGCCTCAACATGAAAATGGTGATCTTCAACACGAGAAAAAGACCGCCTTTGAAGGTTGGTGGTGAGGAGTTGTGAGATGTAGGGTTTCAGACATATGGTGAGAATGTATTCCATTTAACTGCGTTGGTTAGGTAATACAGACATCCTTGAGGTCTTCTTTTTGTGGAGAAGGGCACTGGTCGCAACAGAGGCTACATAGAACAGCTTTGTGACAAGGTGCAGTTGTAGTCAGCAAAAAGAGATGGGAGTTTTTCTAGGAAGCATTTCAGGAGGAAAACGTGCAAGCTCTGGTTCGTATTGCATGAAATGTTCTAAACATGAAAGCTGGCATCTTTAGATCTGTCTAGCCCTGAACACGTCAGGGCGTTCTTTCTTCTTACTTCATACTGAGTCCCAGGGGACCTCTGAGTAACTGAGGCATTATGACAGCCACACAGTAACCTTTATTCAGCTGGAGGTGGCCATGAATGTACAGGTTTGTCGCCTTGTATTGACTTATCCACAGCCAAGCCCTGTTAAGACCTGTTACTGCTCTGCGTGGGAGGGACCTGGAACAAAAATTCATCTAATTCTCCCTTACCCACAGTCTTTTCCTAAAAAGTGCATATTAATGCATGCTTACAGTGATTTAAAGCAGGCAACCGGGCACTCTCCTGCGCACATGTTTTCCTGGGACAAACCACAGAGACGAGCTGTTGGAAGGTATTTAATGAAGACATTTTGCTAGCTTAGAGCTTCTTAAAGGGATCCAGCTTTCTGACAGAAAGCAGCCCAGGATTCTTAGAGAAAATACTGAAGGTTGAAGAAATATCTTTCATTTCTTTTGTCAGCATTGTTTTGCCAAAGAAGATGTTGGCTTTTTTTTTTTTTAACTGAAGAGTCAAAGGAAATTCTGATCATATGCTTCTCTCATTCCCTGGGCCCTGGCCAAGTTTGTGTTCCTTTGTAACATTATAGCAAAGTGCCTTTCTCACAGTTGTCCTGTTTTGTAAAGATTTCAAGACAATTTGGAAAATAAGGATGCGAAATATAATAAGGACTAAGGGGACAGAAAAATAGCATTAAGTTAGGCATAGAAAATATATGCCTGTGGAAGGGATATTTTTGCTCTGAGCTTTCCAGTGACCAGGGCAAAGAGGAAAATGTCTTGTCATTCCGTGATTTTTAAAAATGAAGTTTCTGGGGTGCCTGGGTGACTCAGTTGGTTAAACTTCTGGCTCTTGATTTTGGCTCAGATCATGATCTCAGGGTCCTGGGTTTGAGCCCCACATGGGACTCCCTGCTTAGCAGAGAGTCTACTTAAGATTCTCTCTCTCCCTCTGCCCCTCCCCCCACCACTAGCGTGTGTGTGCACGTGTGCATGTGCACACACACGCACATGTGCGCACTGTCTCTCGAATCTTTTTTTTTTTTTTTAAGGCAATTTCTGTTGCCTGCTTTAAAAAAAAAAAAAAATCAGTTTCTTAGGAAGAGCTCCCTTGTCCCTTGTCCCTGGCTCTGGGAACAGAATTAAGTATTCTCGAAGGTACTCATAAAGAGGCTATTCTGAACTCTGATGATGAATTTCCTCAAATGCCCCACAGTGACTACCACTGAATTATATAGGACTGCTTTATTGAACGTCCCTCATTGTTGGCATTTTGCCAGCGTTTAATTCTGTGAAGGAAAAGAAAGAACCTCCAGGCAATTCTCCATCTGAACTTCCACACACTATTGAGCAGCAAAGAGTTGGAGGTAAGTTCCTGGAATGCGATTCTTCTCTGCAGATGGTGGGTGCAGAGCCCAAGCCTTGAAACAGGTCAATAAGCTGGGGCAGAGATGATGATTCTCTACAGATAGGAAAAGGAAACCCAAAGCTACAGGGGCCAGAAGAGAAGGTTGAATGTAGAGGTGCAAGTGCATCAGAGAAAATCTAGAAAATTTACAGGGATGGAGAAGAAAAAAATGAATAATTTTATTACTGTAAGATGACCGCTCTTAACACTTTCATAGGTTTCCTTCCTTTTTCTTTTTTTCATCATGGGTAATGTTAATAAAATCAGAATCTGCATGTAATTCTGTGTCACTTTTCGTTGAACTAAGTAGCACAGAATAAGCTATTATATTTTGTATTATTGGGACATGTGTGGTGCTGTGATAAAATTCCCACCATGGTTTCAGACCTCCCATAAAAATGTGATATGTACCAACATGCCAGGAGTAAACAACGCTTCAGGAAAATTAGAAGAAGCTGTTTAAATGGACTGGGGATGAGTAGAAGGACCAGAGGGGTGGGTGGTGTGGGGGTGAGACCTGAGTGTGGGCAGGAATTCAGCAGAAACTGAGAATCAGCAGGAGATATGACTGTGAAATTATAAGCCCCCTAGAGGACTTAACAAACCCCCTAAGGCCCCCCACTGAATGTGAGATTAGGGGTCTGATTTCACATGTATCTCAAGATGGGACACACGCATCTCCTATAGCATTTAAAATATATAATCATGCCTTTTCATAAAAGGAGATAAAAATAGAACATTGCATGGATCAAGTAACATGATAGTCTGGGGTAATATTTGGCAAGTTATTCTCTTTTAAAGAAGCTTGTCAAGGTGTCCTTTTTTTTCATGGTCAAGAATTTTTCTTTCTGGTAGGGGGAAGGGGCGAAAAGTCATCTAATGATTACAGAGAAGAGTCTCCTCTGTCTCCACTGCATCAAGGTCACATTCAAACTAGGCAAACACATATGCAGATACTTCCTGGTGATCTGCCACTCACCTTGTTCAATTCTGCATTTCTCCCTCCCAGTAATAAAACCTCTCTGATGCCTGAACACGACCACCAATCCGCTGAAGTCCTGCCTTGAATGACCTCTAGGTTCTGACATTCACTCATCGACCTCGTGTAGATTTCTTATTGTATTTCTTATTTGAATTACCTTCTGTTCCAGGAAGGGATTTGTAAACACATTTTCTCAAATCGTGGTTAGTTTTGTGCAGGCCAGATGCTGTGATACAATTCCACCTTCTCCAGGGACTGAAGTTGTGAGTGTCAAGCCAAGAGGCTAACCTTTTCTTCTTTTTATCATGTGTGGCTTACAGAAATCAGCCCCGCTGTGAATGATGGCTTTGTTCTCTGACAACCTTTAAAAGTACAGGGAGGAAATCTGTCAGTAGATTGTCTCAGACGATCTCTTTTGTAGTAAAAGACCATTTCTTCTGAGGAAATTCAGCCAGATGTGACTTTAGCCATCTAAAATCTCCTGGTCGTAAGAAATGCATGCAAGTATTTGAAAAGACACAATAAAATTAGAACCTTGGACTTGATTTAATTAAGCAGCTGGAATTAATGAGAGGCTGTAGTTCGCCTGCAGTTTTGAACCCTCCTCCATTACCAATATTCAGTTAATGACAGGAAACAATACATGTTTGGAATGGTTTCTTCTCTCCAACATTGAATAATTTTTAAGCTGTTAGTTTTACCAGTGGTTGTTAAAGTCTTAGGGGGGAAAAAGACACACCACCCAGCTTCTTTTATATACCAAAAGGGAATAGATTTTTGTGCGTCTAGCAAAACAGGTAGGCTGTCACCAGGTGGCGTGTTTACTGCCCATACTTCTGTTTCAGAAATGTAAATGCAGGGTAGATACTCCATCACAGAAAAGGCCAATTTCCTGACAAATTGGCCCAGAATATAGCTGTCAAGTGAATTCTGCTCTCTTACTGGCTTCTCAAGTCAGAGAAATGCGGCCATGCTGCATCATAGGAATGAATTGAGAGTGTCCGCTGGGAGCTCAGATGGTCCCCGTTATTCTGTGAATGTCCGTGGATTTTATCCGTGGACGCTCAGTCTCTTCCGTTCTTTAGGACCGCGGGTAGCGCTGTTCCTAGAAGGACCTCTCTGGGTCTTTCCTTGGATTCTAAGAATGTCTGTCTGTATTCAGGGCTTGTAGAACATCTTCATTCTTCCTTTAGTTTGGGTGCTTGTAAGTATCTCTATGGAACTGGGTTTCCGTGTCTGCTTACCAAGGGGTTCACTAGCCTCTCAGAGCCCTCTACCACGAATGTTTCTCCCCTTCCTCTTCCGTTCCTACAGAGCCCCCCACCATCCCCCCATTTCCCCTCTAGTCCTACCCTCTCTCTTCTATCCCCTTTGTCCCCCTTCCCTCCCTCTCATCTGCTTTGGGGGGGGGTTCTTCTTTTTAGTTTGAGACATTAAAAAACATAGAAAAGCATAACAATTTATGTCTACCATGCAAAATTTAAAATTAATCTTTTAAGCTCCCAATTTTAGGGTTTTTAATTTTTTACGTTTTCCTATGTTCAGTAGCCAGCATATAGTATATCATAAGTTTCTGATATAGTGTTCGATGATTTGTTAGTTCCGTATATCACCCAGTGCTCCTCACAACACGTTTGCATAAAACATTACAGATAGGAATGAAAGTTCCTTTTGATGCCGGGTCCCCTAGTCTTCCCTGCTTGTCCTAGAGGTAGCCCTTATCAAGTGTGGTGTCTTTCATTAGACCACTCACTCACCCAGTGGCCCTTCTTGGTCTGCACGATGATGTCACCTGGAGCGTCACAGCAGGCTGTCCTCTTCAGGTCACTGGCTTATTACACGTCAATTGGGGCCACACACTAGATAGGGCTCTGGGTATTCCAGCAGTAAATTTAACACATGTCCACTTTCACCCAAATTGTGTGGGAGAACCAGCAGGTGGAATGGGCAAACTCATGAGGGAGAATCAGGTGTAAGAGACTGTAGCATTTGCAGCTGGGTCCTCTCAAGCCCAGTTAGCTGTTTCTGGAGCTCCGTCTCCCTAGCCTCCCTTCTGTATCCCTGGCTAGATCCTTCATGAAGGTTCCTAACCTCCTTTCCATCCCTGGAACCTACTATTGTTCTCTTGGCTTCCTCTTGATTCAGATGTCCACCTTTCTAGCCCTGGATTCATGGCTATTTCCTGACCCCCTGGTTGTGTAATGCTTTGGCTTTGATATTCTTAAATGTACACTGTCCCCAGGTTCTGCTTCATTGAGTTGAAGAAACCCAGCTCTGATTCAAGCTCCCCACCTAACCCACCACAGCATGCTGGGAGGGAGCGAGGGGCTGGTAATCCACCCGGCTAGGATGTGACTTTGCCCCTGGATCTGCACAGCTTTGCCGCATTACTGCCAACTCTCCAGTCCCCAGGGGTAAGAGGGGACCCAGGAAGCAAGGCCCAGCCGTTCAGCAGCGTCAGCGACCCTGGGGCCTAGAGCCCGAGCCTCCCCATCACCAGCAGCAGGCACCTGCCGCGTATCGGTGCAGATCTCCGAGGGAGGGAGTGCTTGTTGAAATTGGCCCTGGTCCCAAGGTTCTCTTCTGTGTGTCCTCGTGGTGTTGAGCCTGGCACCCGCCACCTGTGCTTCCCAGAGCCGCTGGGGTTGTTGGCAGTGCCGTGGAGCCCGAGACTGATAAGGCTGGGCCGGTGCTGGGTGTATGCGGGGAACTTGCCCACTAGCTTTGCTTCGTGCGCGTCGTGCTCAGTTCAAAAGCTGCTTCATGGGCTGCTTGATGCTCTGCTGCTTCTAAGCCGCCTTCTTCCTGCTTTTTTCCATTAATTTTTTCCTTCTCATTTTGCCTTGACGTATGGGCCTGTTTGGCTTTCTCTCTCGTGCTGTATCCGGCTAACTGACCCTCTCAGCTGGTGAATTGTAGCGCTACATAACCTGGAGAATAGAAAATATTGATCAGCCTTGTATAAAGCCTGCCAGATTTTTCATCATCCCTCACTTTTATCAAATGCCAGGGAAATAATATGGTGTGTAATAGACTCCCACAGGCCTCTGAGATTCAAAACTCATGCTGTAGATTGCGTTTGCATTGGGAAAAAAATTTTTCTACTTGGAGTCTATGAAAAGATAACCTTACTAAGGAACAGCTCTGGTTTTGCATAGAGCATTCTTAGTGTTTTTTGATTCTGTATCTCCCCAGTGACTAAGCTCGTGGTTCATGAGGAAGAGTAATTCATCCACTTTCTTCTCTGTGCTGCTGTGACATCTCTTTTCAGGAATAAATTATCATGTTCGAGGACCCTCTCTGTGGTCCCCTGTTCATGCCTTTTTCAGGGAAACAAACCAAATACAATGAAACATCACATGATGCAAAATGAAACATTCCTCATCCTCCTAGAAATTAGAACTCGCTGAAGTATCCAAGCCCTGGCCAGACCTCTCGGTGAGCCTCTTCCTCGTACCGGAAAGATTTGAGGCTCCAGTGACACTGGGCATCCGGCTGGCCGGCTTCTAATGCTAACGCTGGCCTTCGCAAGCTGGGGGACCAGAGACAAATCATCTGACCCCTTCGTTTTTGTGTTTTATTTATTTGTTTTTCATGGTAGAGAGGACTCCTGCAAGTGGGGGCGGGCAGAGGGAGCACGAGAGGATCTTAAGCCTGCTCCCCGCTGAGCACGGAGCCCCACGTGCACTGCGAGATCACGACCTGAGCCGAAATCAAGAGTTGGATGCCTCACTGACTGAGCCCCCCTAGGCGCCCCACATCTAACCCCTTTGAACCTTAGTTTGCTCGTGTGTAAAATGGGAGTAGATGAAACACGCATGTGTTTGGATGTTGTGGCAAGCAGAGGTAGTGTGTGACAGCTGCTCGGCACAGAAGTTGACAGAGAATCAGCACTCAGGTGTGGGGGACCCACCATTACTCTTCTTCCTCTGCCTCCCCTTCCTCCTCCTCTAGTGATTGGTTCAAAACACAGCTCCGCCATGGGACTGCCTGGAGTTGACCTTGGATCCACCTGTCATTATGTGTCAGCTGGGATAAAACCTTCCCCTTTCGTGAGGTTGTTTCTGTGTCTGGTGATGATGATGATGATGGCGATGGTGTGACCCAAGTTCATTTTTCAAGTTTTTTTTTTTTTTAAGAATTTATTTATTTATTTGACAGACAGAGATCACAAGTAGGCAGAAAGGCAGGCAGAGAGAGAGCGGGAAGCAGGCTCCTCGCTGAGCAGAGAGCCCGATGTGGGGCTTGATCCCAGGACCCTGAGATCATGACCTGAGCTGAAGGCAGAGGCTTAACCCACGGAGCCACCCAGGCGCCCCCATTTTGAGTTTTAACATGGAACATAGTGAATGTTCAATAATTGTTCGTTATTCTAACATGGTTAATAGCCTCACAGTGATCAAAGTCGTAGATCCCTGCCGAATTCCTAGGGTGCTGGCAGAGTTGAGATGGGGCTGGGGTAAACTGCTTATGGAGTTGAGATGAGTGACTTTTCACAGAAGACCTACGGCCTTGATTTGTTCGTTGAAACGGGAGTCTCCAGTGATCTCCAGGATCCCTTTAGCTCTCTCTGTTACAGCCCCTATGTCATCTCCAACCACTAGGATGATGACAGAGGAATGGGGATGCCTTAGGCTCCCTTCACAGAAGCGGCTGCTGAGGGCCTAGAAGGAGGGGGGCTACTAGTCTTACAAGGCAGCAAGTGGGGTCTGTTTTCCAGACTTCTCCACATCCCGTCACTTCTCCCTCCAACATGTGAGTGTGACCCTGAGGGGGTCATCCCTTGGGGTGTTGCCAGTCAGCCCATCCCTTTGCTGTTTCAGAGTTAGTGCGAGTCAACCGGCAAGTGTTTGAAAGCAGAGACAGGACCTGAGGTGGGTCCTGGGGAACAAGATCAGCGCCAGAGTGTAGAGCAGAGAAGAAGTTCCCACAGACCAACAGCCTGTTTTATAGGATTTCCTGAGCTCATTTCCTGCCTAGGATATGATCTACAACTCGTTGTCTTCGCCCTTAACAAATGCAGACTCTCTAATCATTACTGGGCTCCCTATTTATCTGTCTATCTATCTATCTATTTATTTGTATGTTTTGAAATATTTATTTGAGAGAGGGAGAACATGAACAGGGCATGGGGCAGAGGCAGAGGGAGAAGCAGACTCCCCACTGAGCACGGGACCTGATGCAGGACTCGATCCCAGGACCCTCGGCCCCCGGGACCATGACCTGAGCCAAAGGCAGACGCTTAACCCGCCGAGCTACCCAAGCGCCCCTGTTACTGGCCTCTTTAGATCGGCTTGCTTCTCGCGTGCGCTCGTTCGGCTGACCCCAGTCTGTATATACTAAGATCCCTCCGTGTGTCCAGTGATAACTACATGCTCCTTCCCTCTGGCATGTTCAAGTCTCATGGCTTTCACCGGAGCTCAAGTCTGGCTCTCCCAGACCCCTGAGAAGGCTCCCTGTTCTGGAAGGTTGCCAGGCAAGCAGCAGCGGTCCTCGCCGTGTAAGGCCAGCAGCTGAGGCAGCTCTGCTTCCTCCTGGGTCAGCCAGCGCGGCTCTGGCCATCTCTCCCTGCAGCGTAGTGACTCAGACTGGACTCCTGTCCACACCCAGGAGCTGGTGCCCGTTTTCTGAAGTGGTTTCAGTGAGGGGGTGATGTAAGTCATTACCCCAAGTCATCAAAATAGAGATTAACTTTATAACCATGACATGAAGCCAGCTGTTTCCCTGGGGAAACGTGAAATTGGAAACCAGTGCCGCAGTGTGCTTGGTGCAGCCCGGAGCTTCCATGATACAAAACTGAATATTACAAATACTGCAGGTGGGAGTACCATAAAGATGTCAGTTGGAGGGGCAAGGAACTGCCTCTCTTTTTTGGGGAAAGGGTCATGAGAACAAAAAGAAATGTTAAGAAGGAAAGCAGGGATGCCTGGGTGGCTCAGTGGGTTAAAGCCTCTGCCTCCGGCTCAGGTCATGGTCCCAGCGTCCTGGGATCGAGCCCCGCATTGGGCTCTCTGCTTAGCAGAGAGCTTCCTCCTCTCTCTCTGCCTGCCTCTCTGCCTGCTTGTGATCTCTGTCTGTCAAATAAATAAGTAAAATCTCTTATTAAAAAAAAGAAGAAGAAGAAGAAGAAGGAAAGCAAAAAGATAAGGGTGCCCAGGTCTGGGAGATCACCTTTATAAAAGAATGGCCACAGCAGCTTTCCTGTTATTTATCGGATTGTGGATTAGCTAAACATATTTGACATATTAAGAAGCAGTTATGGTTAAATTTCTCCCAGGAGGTTAATATCTTTGGCAACAGCGAGATAGAAAATTGGACTAATCTCATTATACATACTGACTGTATAGAGTTTTATTCCTTCAAAATTATATTTTTGAAGATTAAGTTATACTTTTCATAAAATAGAAGAGCTAATTTTATACACGAGCTATGGAAACTTTTTTTTTAAAAAGTATTTTGAGTATCTCCTCACCCACTTATTTGATCGTTTAATGGTGAAGACCAAAGTTTTTCTTCAAACTAAAAGCTCCTGTACTCAGTAAATATGGCAGTAGTCAGACTTGGGTATTCCAACCAAGTGGGCATTCCACAAATACTACAACCAAACGCTTTGGCAAGAAATGTTTTCACCCCACGTTGTAAAATTAACATGTGTCCATAGATTGTTTGAAAAAATGCAGAAAAGTATAAAAAAATAAGTGCTACTAATGTAATCTCATCATGAGACTGTTAAGACCCTCTGTTAATTTGTGTACTTACTTTGGGGATTTTCTGTGTGTAAATGTATTTTTCATATAATGTAATATATAATATATTAATTATATTATATAATTTATATACTAATATATTAATATTAATATATAATATATAATTATATTAATTATAATTAAATTATTAAATGAATTATAATTAAATTAATTATATTATTAACCATATCATATATAATTATATTAATTAATATATATAATTATATCATATATAATATGTAATTATATATGATATGGTTAATAATATAATTAATATATTAATATATATTTATATAATATATAATTTTCATTCATTTTCATATAATCACACATAATATATGCTCTTCTATTCTACCTTTATATCCATCCCATTAGTGGGGTCTTACCTTTAAAGTTTTTCGTCGAAAAAGTTTTAACACAAATGTGCCAGCCTATTTCCTTGTACCTATTATGGGATACTATCAATAACTAATGTTGCCTTGAACATTTCAGTATATCAGCCTTTGATTCTCTGCCCATTTCTTTAGGATATGTTTTTAGCAAGGGAATCAATTTGTTTGGGCGTCTGACATCTTGCCAAATTGTATTTTGGACAGATGATACTAATTTTCCACTCATGAGTGTTCATGTACACTCTGACTTAACTACACCCTTAATGCCATTGAGTATTATTTTTTGATCCAATTTTTCTTAACTCTGGCTTCACTTTGCACTCAACACAGGAGGCTTAAACAAACAAACAAAACAGGCCTATGTCTGAAATCTACCCCAGATCAATTAAATCAGAATTTCTGAGGAATTGGGGGCCAAGGTATCTGTAACTTCAGAAGACCTTGGATGAGTCTAGTTGATGCAAGAAGTTCAGAACTTTGCTAATTGTGTCAGTGAAAAATATTTGACTTTGAAGCCCTTTGTTGTCAAAGCCATTAAAACCTAAGCAGTATATGTTTACCTCATTGGTTTGGAAAAACATGCTGTGTAATTAAGGTCCTGGCCAAAATATTTTGCTCCAAGTGGATTTACGTAGGCTTAGAAAAAAAATGAGGCCATTTCTGCTTCAGCATATGGAGAATCCCACCATCACCTGACCGTCTTCCCAATTAGTTTTTAGAGAAGTTTTGCCTATTCTTTTCTGCCTTTTCCCATTTCATCTCTAAACTTTCTATCACTGAGGTGCTTTTAGAAGTGGTAAATTTCAATGGTCTTGCCTTTCCATCTTTATTCACGTTTTTATTTATTTTGGCATTTTTGATAGCAGGCATTGTCAGTGTGAGGGTTTTTGCTGTGTCTTAGTGGTACATTTATTTCCCTATCTTATTTGTTGTTTGGTAGATAAAATATACTAAAGAAGACTCTAAGTAGCCTGATAAAAATATTTTAAAAACCCTGTGAATAGTTTGGCCCATCAAGTTTGATGACGCTCCGGGCGTTTCTGGGTTCTGCTTTTGGTTGTGTTAATGCAGGGAAACCTTTACGCTCACCCTGTTAGGATCCACTGATGTGAAATATTCTGCTCTTTGCTGAACTAATTTCCCTTGTGTCAGAAATCAGAGAAGCGAATGTTTCCTTCTCACCTCTAGTGAACCTACCTCAAAGTCTGATAGTCTACTTAAAGTCTCTGATTTTTTTGTTTCTATCTTGCCCCTGGCCTCACCCTTTCCTCTTCTCTAAGAAGGAGAATTTCCTTTCCCACTTCCCAAATACTCATTTCCCCATAAACTTGCAGCCAAAAGTGCCTGTGTGACACAATTTTATCCAATTACATGTAAGCAAAACCTTGCCAGTGGCCTTGGGGAGGAGTTTTATTTTCTGAATGAAGGCACAGTGATAGTGGAAACCCTTCCCCTTACTGCTAGCCTGGAATTCTGATGTGATGCCTGGATTCCGGTGGCCATCTTGCAACCATGAGGTACCAGACTCTAAGAGAAAGAGAAAAGAGTAGCAGAGACACAGGTTCTGCTATATTTGAGCTGGTAGACTCATCCTGATCATTGCCTGCCTCCAGACTTTTTTTTGGGAGGTGGGGTGGGAAGAAACCCTCTAATTGAGTCAGTGTTAGATGGGTTTCCTCTTTACTGTCTGCTGAAAGCATTCCTAGCTATTATTCCTTCCTAAATATTGGCGAAGCTCACTTTTAGCCGCTGACTGTAGCTTGCTGTTTCCTAGTTCATACATGTAAGAGGTGGATTATAAAGGTCAAGAACATTCCTAAATGAGATAAATACTTACTATCTTGTTACCTCCCTTTTATTCTCTTCTCCCTGGGTAATGGTGAGATTTGGGTCAGTTCTTGGACTGAGAACTGGGGAAAGTCACCGCTTTGTTGTCTGTCTCTGATTATGTTTCTGCCTGTGCTGGGAGGTCAGCTGGCTTTAGGCTAAAGCTGTGCAGGCTAATTCAAATAGAAAAAAGGTGGGGAGGTTGGGAGTGCTTCTCTATACTGACTTCTCCAAGCTTTTCCCTTTGATTTTGGGCCCAACAAAACACACGTGGTAGTTGCTTGCTTCCCGTTAGCTATTGTTTCTTGTGGATTCCTGTCTTCTGCTGTCCTGGCAGAGTGAGGAGGTTGACCTCTAAGGCCGTACAGCAGTCCCTCTTGCTCTAACTATCCTCCGTGGTACTCCCATTCTGACACAGTTTCCCTCATCCTTAACGATTGAAAACGTTCTGGTAATGAATGTAATTTGAAGTTACATCTATTTATTCTGTTCTACCAAATGGTATGCCGGTGCCTTAATTGGTTTTGTTAGAGTGAGCTTGAAGCGCTGGGTATATGAAGCAATTAAAATCTTTTGGCGTTTGGCATTAATCACTGAAGCATCATAAATTCTTGAGCGGCTGTGCGAGGTTCGTGTTTACCAAACACAAGTAGATACGATGCATGTGCGTTCAGCTAGGGGATGGCCAAGAAAATACAAGTGTGTTTGAGGTTAAAGAGAAATATATCAAATGTTCCGTCATTGCTACAACGGCCAAGAGTTGAATTAAGTGAGGGGAATAAAGGTAAATCAAACCTCTTTCCTCTGTATAATCATTACAAACCTTACCTATTTCAAATCTTTGGCTAAGTGATTTTTTTAGACAGATTTTGCATTGTTTTCTAGCTATTCACTCTATGTTTCTATTAAATGTGTGGGCATTTACAGACCTGGCCAGTATTTTGCCTCTACACCTAAGTCATCATAAATCTGTAAAAGTGTAACCAAAAAAAAAAAAAAAAAGGTATTTACAATCCTGGGCTTGAACTAAAATTCCAAAGCGAAGACACTGGTTTATTTGTAACCAAGAATCATCAAGTTGATCTTCTTTTTCAGATGTGACATTACTAGACCATGAAAGCAGCTGTGAAAACGAGCTTTCTTGGGAGCCTCATTCATATTACCCGCTCGCTGGAGCAACCTTTCACATAGCCTTGTCACTCTGGTCCTGACTCCATCTCACTAGAACAGACCGGTCATGGGGAGACGCCAGCCCATGTGGAATGTTACTTCCTTCGCAGAGTACCTGGGAAGAGGTTGCAGAGGAAAACCCAGGCAGGTCCTTAGCAGACTGACACATGAGATTCTGTAGTGACCTTTTCCAGAGAAGGCTCTTACTAATGAGAATCTTTACTTTTAATTCACTGATTCACTTCCAGCTTCCTTTGTGGCCGGATAACTAGGTGCCAACTCCTGTCTGACATCTTAATTTTAAATATACAGAAGGGACCTCCATGGTCTACCCTGTGTGCCAGGCTTACTGGTTTAATCTCTGTGTGTTTCTAGGTGAGAGCTGGCTCCGCTCTCCTTGCATGATGTGGGTGAAGGGGAGTGTCCCTTTTTGATGCTTCATGTCTTTCTAGAGATGTTCTGACTCTGTATCATTCAGTGGTGGAACCAAAAAGATCAGCATTTATTCCAGAAATCAGCTGTCAAACCTTGAAATCCCCCAAGGTCAGGCTGGGGGTGGGGCGGGGGCGGTGGGCATGCTCAGTTGCAAAGGGGCTGCTGTATTCTTCCTGCCAACAGGGTAGCCACTAATAAGTCTTCTCCATATTCTCAGGAAGTAGGCATGTAATGTTATCTAACTTTTTTATAGACGGAGAGTCAGGAGAATGAAATCTCCTCACTTTGGTGGTTCTCCTTGAGACCCAACTCTGTGTTCTCATTTGGGCTCTTGGTCTTTGCTCAGTTCTGGCTTGCCATGGAGGAAACCAGCCAAAAGCCATCACTGTGAGCTCTGCCCCTCTTTTCCTAGTTTCTCCTTGTTAATTATCAACACAGACAACTGCTAGTGTGGGAAGACTCCATAAAATCCTCGCAGGCCTCAAGCGATGAAGCTAAGAGCTAAGGACCAAAAAAAAAAAAAAAAAAGAAAGAAAAAAAGAAAAAAGAAAAACCCTACCATGGAAGCTAATTGTGTGGTTTTTTTTTTTTTAATTAATTGCTCCAATTAGTCCCTCTCTTTTCAGTTATGCTACCCTATAACAATGTCAGCTGGGATGCTTCAGGAAGTAGAACTCGCTGTAATGGTCAGGTACAACTCAATTAAAACTCTTATGTACAATTAGCTCTCTTCATGCTTTCATGGCGAGCCCTTGGGAGTGTGACAGCAGCATGGATACAGCCTGGCCACCAGAATGTCACTAGAATGAATGACATCAGTCCATTTCCATTCCTCTCCTGTTGATGGCGTACAGATGAGATAGAGAAAAGTCAGTCATCTAGGATAGTACAACTAATGACGAGTTAATTTTCAAAGACTTAGTCTTTCCCCCTTGCTTATTTAATTTATTGAAATCTCGACAACTAATAAAAAGCAGTGGATAAGGTGAAGGAAAATGGCTTTTAAAGATAAATACCTCAGAAGCATTCTTTATATATTATTGATGGGAATATTTGTGATTAGCAGATGTATGAGTCCATTAAAGCCAGGCTTCTTTGGCATCACAAATGAGAAAGAGGAGGTTAGGCTTGGTGTAGTCACGTACGTGGGATTCGTAAAACTCAAATATTTGGCCTCTTCCTTCTGTAGCCTAAAATTTTACTGTACAATACAGTGTGCTTATGTGGAGAGCCAGTGCACGGGGCAGTTATTCTAGGACTATTTAATAATCAGAAAGAATTCTTTGTACCACAATCTTCCCTTGAAAGGGATTGTGACCTACTAGAGAACATGCAGGAAAATGCTGACGACATGGGAGTACATAGCATGATGCTTTATCACAGAGCGAATATCCCTGCAAGCATGCCCAGGTCAAGAAGTACAAGAGTGACAGCAGCCCAGAAGTCCCCCTCCTGTCACCTCCCGGGGCCCTCCTTCCTTCCCCCAAAAGGCAACTTGGAATAAATCATTCCATTGACATTTGGCTTTCATTTTTATGTTTGAGAAGATGGCTGTTGGTCTCATTGGTTCTTCAAAAGCAACTTTTTGTTTTCATTTATTTTTTTTATTACTCCAGCTGCCTTAAATTTTTTTTTCCCTTTCTGTTTGGTTTTCTGCAGTTTTACTGAGATTTCCCTACATGAAAATGTCTTCGTTTATACTACTTGGCATTCAGGGGACTTCTTGATCATGCAGTTGGTTGTTTCTCATCATTTTGGAGAATTCTCAGACACTACTACTTTTTTTTTTTTTTTTTTTTTTTTTTGAGAGTGCGTGTGAGTGGGTCGGTGGGGCAGAGGAAGGGAGAGACTCTTATGGAGGCTCTGTGCTCAGCATGGGGCCCCAGGTGGGACTTGATTTCACGGCCCTGAGTTCATGACCTGAGCTAAAATCAAGAGCTGTACATTTAACTGACTGAGCCACCCAGGCACCCCAACTTCTATTTTTCTACCCTCTTAACATCTTTAAAAAGTCTTTTTCAACTTTTGTCTCTGCGTGCTTCAACCTTGTACATGAGTTCTAGTTCGTGAAGTCTCTTCAGCTCTGTACTGGTTGTTCTAAACTGATCACTGAGCTCTTAATTTTGGTTATTTTATTTTTCAAGTCTAGAATTTCTACTTAGTTATTTTTTTTTAGGTTAGAATGGTAATTTTTTTTAATAGATGATTTTATTTATTTATTTGAGAGAGAGCACAAGTGGGTATGAGGGGCAGAGGCAGAGGGAGAAGCAGGCTCCCCAGTGAGCAGGAAACCTGATGTGGACCAGATACCAGGACACTGGGAGCATGACCTCAGGTGAAGCCAGACACTTAACCAACAGAGCCACCCACACGCTCTTAGTTATTTTTCAATCTGATATATCCTTTAAAAATAATTTCTCCTCTTTGCTGAATTCACAACTTCATCTTTGATTTGCTTGGAAGGGTAAGCAGTTTTGTTTTTATGTTTGCTCTTTGTGTCATTGCTGTTCATGACATACCAACTTGGATGAATGTCACAGAGATGACGTAACGTTCCCCAGACAGTGGTATTTAGTGTGTTTTTGCTGTGGTGGTGACCAAAGAGGCAACTAAGATCCTCTTTGCATTGGTTCACAGTCTTTATAATTTTTACTACGAAAAATTCACAATACAGACTAAAGTACAAGGAAAAGTGTATGAACCTATAAGTGTCCATCACACGGTTTCCATAAATATCAACATTTAGCAACCACGGTTATTTGAAAGTGCATGCCTGAGAAGCTTCCTGTTTCTCGAGCCACTGTAGGTCTACTTCTGTTGTCTGTTTGTTCTGCTGAGTCTTGCTGTTATCTGGTCTTGCAATTATTCTGTTATGTTTTAGAAATTGTACTGAAAAATCATTTGTGGAAATAATTTGGTGTCTAGGATATTTTGTTCTGCAAGGAAGATTTATGTTTCCTTCTACTGTGTGTCTGGCAGCTTTTACATCTGGAATCCCTTTAATCCAGTTTAAGGATAAAGATGGTTCATAGCTGAACTGAAGTTACTGCAAGACCCAGCCCCCTCTGGTTCACCCTGTTGAGGTGACCTAGGCTCTCTTACCAAGTCCCAAACCAACAGTTATGACTTTATGCCCACGAGACTGCCAAAAGTGCTGCATAGACTTTTGGCTAGCTCTTCCTGAATTGGTAAATGCCCCCAGAGGAAAAACCCAAATCATGGACCTTTACTCTCCTGTACTGGTTCTCCAGCATAAATGATATGTGTGTATGAGTGTCTGTATACCTTAATTAATGTCAGGAGGAGGACTGGTCTACCATCACTGGAAGTAAATCCTATTCTACCCATTGCTTAAACAGTCTTTCATACTCTGGTCTTTTAATATTCATCATTTTAAAAGGGAAAATGGATTATAATATACAGTGATTACATATGATTTAATTGATTTCTGTATCTACCAGGAGGAATTTGTGGATCACTGTTTCTGCAAACTGCTTGTTTACTGTCTGACCCAGCCCTTCTGACTTTGCCCTTATTTCTATCACTGTTACAGGCTCTCTCACTCTTTGGCTTCCAAGGAGGTGTGACCAAAAAGAGGCTCTGGTGAAAAATAGGGGGGCAAGAATAGTGAAGAGGAGTCAGGTCTTCTTACCTGTCTTTTTGCTTCTTTTGGTGTCTCTGACTATGGCTGTGCCTCCTACGTGGTTCTAGCTCCTCCTGGAAGCTCCTGGCTTCTGGGCTGTGATAACACAACTTTGCTCATTGTCTCCTGGACCCCAAAGAGAGTAGAGACTGCCTACTCTTGCTGACTTGTGCTTTGCTCTATTTGGCTTCTCAACTATTCTAATCACTGCGTTCCCTCTAAATTCCCACCACGTTCATAATTCCCAGTATCTTTAAAAAAGCCAGTGCAGTTAGTGTATCTGCCTACAGAGTTTTGCTCTACTATGAAGTGCAGACTACACAGTCCTTATTTTCAAGGAAGGTATAATTTTGACAAGGAACAAAAGACATCTCTAGGAGAAGCAATGACAGATGACCTTGTGCTATCTGTCAGCCTTAATGATTGACACGAGAAGGCCAAGTAACTCAGGGAAAGCAGAAACCCCTGGAATCCTCATGACCTTTTGGTCGAGGTTAAGTCAGACTCCCTGGGACGTGTGGTAGAATAGAATCGAAAACACTGCAGGTGGCAGATGAGATCAAAGAACTGAAGTAAGAAATTCTGGAAAACAAAATCCTGTTCAAAATCTTCATGGGAAAGTGGCCTTTGAAATTAATTTCCACTCAAGCGCATGTCATATATGAGAAACTCGGTGATTTTTGTCAGTACTTTAAAAAAACCTTTAAATGTTGAAAACCTTTAAAACTGCTTGATGTGATGGCATTTTTCAATCTCACTTTATCCATTTGGTCTTGCTGGTCCGTAAACTTGAGCATCCCTGGAAATCACCCTGTCATTCGCTGCAAACAATCTCTGACATTTCAGATGCTACCATCAGAGAGCTGGTTAAAAGCTGAGCAGTGGGCGATAGGCAGAAAGCTTTTGAGCAAATACATGCATATTTTGCAGTGATGGTTCACGATGGACGTATGATCAGATGTTCCAAGGGAGGACGTCCCTGTCCTGGATGGACGGAGATATCTGAAATAAGGTAGTAAATAGAAGGAATGGTGTGAAACCAGTGACCTGGAGGTGGGTTGTTATTCTGTTGCTGGTTTTACTCTGTGTCCAGGCCACGCTGGAGCCCAGCACTGGGCATCACCATGCCTCTCTGCTCAGTAGATGTTGTCTTCATAGAGGAGGAGCGGGGACCATTCACCGTGGAGTTAGATCTCAGAAAACTCTCTTTGATTCTTGGGTAAAGAATTTAACTTGATGAGTTTTGCCTTCCACATCTATCAATTAGGAAGAATAATGCAATGTCTTAAGAGGCTGTTGGGATAAATCAGGCAAACCTGCTTAGCCAACTGTCTCACAAATGTAGCTGTTTCTGGCACACACATCTGTTAGCTGCCCTAGGATGTCTGAGCTACTATACCTGGCCAGGTAAAGCAGTTTGCTGAAGGACAGAGCACACACCTCTCTGCACTTCCGCGTGGGACCTTGTGCTCCTCAGACAGACGAGAGAGAATCCCATCCTTTTCTTTCTTGCCTTTTTTTTTTTTTTTTCATTTTTCAATCGCCACTCCTCAAGGCCCACAGAATGTTTGCGTTCATCGTACGTATTACCCACGTGACGCTTTTGGCTCTGCTCCAAAGGTACAAGATGAAATAAGTAAATGGTCTATTTGCTTTCTAACTAAGCCGCATGTCCTTTCCTCTCTTACATCCTGGAGCCCTCATCCTGCGTGCATGGCACAAAAAGCACACGAAGTAACAAGTACATCTTGCAAAGTACATCTTCTTTCCCCTTCAAGGTCTTATTAGCAACTGATAATCTTAAAAAATTCATCTCCTAAGAAGGCTCCTCATCAGGTTTTTCTTGACCCCATTCTTTTTTTTTTTTTTTTTTTTTAAGATTTTATTTATTTATTTGAGAGAGAGAATGAGATCACAAGGAGGCAGAGAGGCAGGCAGAGGCGGGGAGAAGCAGGCTCCCCGCTGAGCAGAAAGCCCGATGTAGGGCTCGATCCCAGGACTCTGGGATCATGACCTGAGCCAAAGGCAAAGGCTTTAACCCACTGAGCCACCCAGGTGCCCCTCTTGACCCCATTCTGTTGAGTGCCCTGGCCCTACATGGGTAAGCCATCTGCTAAGCATCTTAGAAAAAAACAGCTCAGGGGACCCCCTGCAAGCTTCTAGCTCCCACTACTCAGCACAGTTGTGAAAACTGGTCAGAAGTCACATTACTTCCTCTGAAAATAATAGTGTTTTGCAGTTTATGCTTCTCCTGTCCTGTGATCACAGTAATAATATGTTTGCCATGAGCTGCTTGCTGGTCACTTTTACTATTTCAGACGTTTCATTAGCAACAGTCCTCCCTGGCCCCCCAAGATGCCCCAACTCCGAAACATCTAAAAATATCATCTTAACTCTATCTTTGGAGACAAAATAAATGCTAGCATACACATTTTCTATTCTCTCCACCCTCCCCACCCTACCCTCATCCCTGCCAAATCTTTCAACCATTTATATCAGAAAAGCTGAAATGCAGAAAGAAGCTCATCATGGTTTCTCAGAGGAATTCTCATCTCTTTGAATTTAAGAGCTTTAAAAATCTCCCCTAACTCAGGCATGAGGGACAATTAGACACTTTTTTCCCCCTTCTTTCCTTAAATTAAAAAACAAAACACGCCAAATCATGGCCTGTTTTTAATTTTGTAAACCAATTTTCAGCTATTAGCAGCCTTGGAAACAAATGTAAATACTGAACTTCCGAGTGCCAAAATCTAACTGGGAATTTGAAAGTAGATAATGAAGACACCTGAGCAGTCAAAGTAAATGAAATAGCACCCATGGATCACATTCAAACTTTTATTTTAAGCAAAAATTGATCAAGCAGTTCCTGGCAGATTGGAAGCAATGAACCCAAAGTGGAAATGTGGTTCTCCCCGTGGCACAGTCAGCTCGGCCGCTGTGACAAAATGCCATTGACTGGTTGGCTTACACAACAGACGTTTGTTTCTCATGGTTCTGGAGCCTGGGAAGTCCAAGATCAAGGCTGGTTGACTTGGTTCCAGCTAAGAGCCCTCTTCCTGGCTTGCAGCCTCCTATCTTCTCAGTCCTCTGTGTGCGCGTGTGAGGGGTGAGAGAGGAAAGGAGAGAGAAAGCAGAGTGAGCATGAGCTCTCCAGCGTCTTGTCTTATAACAACACTAATTCCATCACGAGAGCCCATCCTCCTGTCCATATCTAAACCTCATTATCTCCCAAAGGCCCCACTTCCACATAGCAGTCCATTGGTGGTTAGGATTTCAACATATGAATTGTACAGGGACAATGTTCAATCCATACACCCACTACAGTTTAATACACCAACAGCAGCCAGGCAAAGCATATAAGTTAAGCCCTTTGATAGGGAGTGATCAAAAAAAAAAAAAAACCTATTTCAGCATTTTAGTTTAAGAGAGACCATAGTTCAGGAGCATGTCACTCTGCGGTCAGTGGCTCCTGGGGGCGTCATGATTACTAATGTTCTTAGTAATGAGTCTGATTCATTAAGAAGGATGAAGGATCTTCAGTGTATTCTGTTTAAGAGAAAGAGTGTACAGTACTCTATTTTAGAATTATTTTTGTCAATGTATTTTAAATATTGGTGTGTACACAGGTTGCAGTCAGTCATATGAAATACCCACTTATGTGCAACGGCTTTTCACTGACGTATGATTGACATATGGAATTATGTTCGTTTCAGGTACACAACGTAAATTCAATATTTATATATTATGAAATGACTATCATACGTCTAATGATCGTCTGTCACCATACCAAAGTTTTACATTATCATTGACTATCTTCCCTATACTCTACCTTACGTCCCCATGGCATCTTTAGTTTTATGACTGGAAGATGGTACGTCTCAATCCCCTTCACCTTCTTTGTCCAGCCACCTCCCCTCTAGCGTCCATCAGTTTGTTCTCTGTACCCATGAGTCTGTTTCCATTTTGTTTCGTTTGTTCATTTGTTTTGCTCTTTAGATTCCACACGTAAGTGCAATCATTTGGTATCCGTCTTCCTGTGTCTGACTTAAAGTCAGTTAGCATATTACCCTCCAGGTCTTTCTATGTTGTCACAAATGGTTAAGAGTCCATTCTTTTTCATGGCTGAGTACTATTCCGTTATATATGTACACCCCTTATGTATCCATCCGTCTATCGATGGACACGTAGGTTACTTCCACATCGAGGCTGTTGTGAATAACGCTGCAGTGAACATGAGGGTGCATGTATCGTTACGAATCAGTGTCTTTGTTTTCTTTAGATAAATGCCTAGAAGGGCGGTTGCTGGATCATAGTGTAATTGTATTTTTAACTGTTCTAAGGAAGCTCTATACTGTTCTCCACAGGGGCTGCACCAATTTACATTCCCACCAACAGTGCACGAGGACTCCCTTCTCTCCACATCCTCGCCGATGCGTGGTATTTCTTGTCTTTTTGATACTAGCCATTCTGACCCATAGAGGTGTTATCTCATTATGGTTTTGATTTTCATTTCCCTGATGATTGGCAATGTTGAGGATCTTTTCATGTGACTGTTGACCATCTGTGTGTCTTCTTTGGAAAAAAAATGTCTATTAAGGTCCTCTGCCTAGCTTTTAATTGGATTTTTTTCTTCTTTATATTGAGTTGTATGAGTTCTCTATTATTTTGGATGTTAACCCCTTATCAGGTCAGTCATTTACAAATATCTTTTCCCAATCAGTAGGTTGCCTTTTCATTTCATTGATGGTTTCCTTTACTATGCAAATGTTTTTTAGTTTGATATAGTCCCATTCATTTATATTTGCTTGTCCTTGCCTGAGGGGAGGGAGCCAAAAAAATATTGCCAAGGCCTATGTCAAAGAGCATATCAATATATTTTCCTTTAGGAGTTTTATTATTTCAGATCTTACATTTAAGTCTTTAATTCTTTCTGAGTTTATTTTTATACATGATCTAAGAAGGTGGTCCTGTTTTATTCTTTTGTATGTAGCTTTCCAATTGTCCCAACACCATTTGGTGAAGAGAGTGTCTTTTCCTCATTGTACATTCTTGCCTCCTATGTCGTACATTAATTGACTGTATGAGTATGAGTTTATCCCTGGTCTCTTTATTCTGTTCCATTGATCTATGTGTCTGTTTTTGTGCCAGTACCATACAGTTTTTATTACCATAGCTTGGTGATATAATTTGAAATCTGGGAGCATAGTACCTCCAGATTTGTTTCTCTTTCTCAAGATTGCTTTGGCTATTTCAGATCTTTTGTGGTTCTATACCAAGTTTAGGAATCTTTGTTCTAGGTCTGTAAAAAGTGTCATTGGTATTTTGATAGGGATGGATGGTTTGTTCTCCAAAACCTGATCCCATATCTTAATAAATCCTTCTAAAAAGTATGTTCCAGGATCAGTCAGTGGCATGCCATTTTTGAGGAACACTTTCTTTTAAACTGAATTATGCAAGAGCTAACAAAATTTAGTGTTGCTATTTCAGTCATTGAAAACAATCCATCAGGCTCTCTTTCTTTCACACCAACCTTGTACCATGGTTCAAAGAAATTTATCACAGTGCTTTCTTATCCAAGCATGTCTGTGCATGACAAGTCTTATTACCCTTTAATTTAAAGGTGCTAGTACAAATCGGGGGTTAAGTAGAAGAGAGGACTTACATCTAACCACAATTCTTTCACCGGGGCCAAGGAACAATAATTTCCTGATTTGTCTGCCCTTTGTCTTAATGCCTTCTCTCCAGTTAGAAGCCATTTCCTGGACTCAATAGCCAAATTTCCCTTCTTACTGCCTGTCATACTTACCAAGCAATCAACATTCATCACCTCAATGAGGCTAATCTGGCCAAAAGTTCAGGATACTCCAAGTCAGTTGGCCACAGTTCCTTGTATCAATCCCTACAGTACATCTGTTGGCCAATGGGAACATAATAATTTACATCCTTTGGCAAAGGCTCCCCATTGTCTGGACAATGTTTATGAAGACACAGGTAGCTTCTGACTCTCTAATTCTCTTTTTATATATGATTTCATTTTGAGAAACCCCCATTTGGCTGACACATCCCTTCGTTAGCCATATTTAGAAGTTCCGAAGTCTGAGCTCATCTTGCTGGCAGTGATACTGGATTGTCTTGGTAAAGTGATGCTGCAGATCTTGGTTATGAGGCATTCTGCCCTGATCTGAGAGTCTATGCCTGGATGTAATCTTACTCTCTTCCTGTTGAGGAGACTTCCCTGTAACACTTCCCAATCAGCGTGCCTGAATAATACCGTATATCACACACTTTGTCTCATATCCACATCTAACCTATTAGCCAATCCCAGTGGCTCCACCTGAAAAACATATCCTCTACCCCTGTCACTCTAGCCCAGGTCTCTGCTCTTCTTCGCCTACACACTGCCATAGTTCCCTGCCATGGTCTCCCTGATTCCAGTCTCATCTACTGGTCTCTTTGAACACAGCAGCCAGGGTGGTCCTTAGAACACAGACATACTCATATCACCATCCTGCTCAAATCTGCTTCCTCTGAGAGAATGATATCCAAATGCTCTTTCACTGGATACAAGGCCCTACCTGATATATGGGCCACCTTCTTGACCTTATCTTCTACCATTTCCCCCTTGCTCATTCTGCTTCACCTACAGTGGCCTCTGTGTGCCGCTTCCAACACACCAAGCTTATCCCTGCCTCAGGGCTCTTGCACTTGCTGTACCCTCTGCTATGTGCATGTCTCAGTCCTATACCTGGTTCTGAGCTTTGTGCATATGTCCTCTCATTGGAGAAGCTCCACCTGACCACCTTATCTGAAATCAGAGCCTCTAAGCTGTATTACTAGTTGTCTCTCCTTGTCCTACCCGTGTATGTGAGCATTAGTTTTTTGTCTATCTCCCTCCCCGTTAAAATACAGGCTCACCAGGGTTTATTTATAGGAATATCCTAAGGTCCTACAATGATGCCTGGTACCTAGTATGCCCCAACTAAATACTCGTTGACTGAATGATAGAATGATTCCTTATCTTATTGGATCCTTACAACACTTAGGTGTTAGGTGCTGGTATTCTGATTTCATAAATAGACTGCAAAGGCAAGCTTGGTATGTTGCTTAAAAAATGTGGTCACTATAGAGCTCAGTTTTTGAATTTGAGCCTTTCTGACTCCTGGTGCAGTGTTTATCGTATCCTACTTTGAACCCCATGTAGTGATGTGCAGCCATGTGACAGTATTAGCGAGTGCTGGGCGGCAGCGTTCCAGGACTTGCCGTGAGTGTTCAGTGGCAGAGCAGAGTCGTTAGGTTACCAGTGGTTTGAGAGAGGATGATGACATTTCTCAAGGAGCTCAGCCGTGGCTCATCCACACATCTACCAGTCAGCACCCTTCAGTCTCAATATGGAGATTATAGAGTCTAGTTTTCTGTTTCTGTGACCATTCTATTCTGAATTAACAGGGAGGAAACTTGCTGATTAATCTTTGTGTTCTAGTGGCTATTACTGATTTCCTCATCCCATCCTACATGCATAACCAGGTCATAAAAGGAACTAGAATGCATTGAGTCTCGGTCTCCAGCCATAAGACAGATCAGAGTCATTCATCCAGGGGTCCAAGTCAAAAAGCCATTGACAGGTCCAGTCCTAGATACAGAATGTTAGATGTTCTATTTTCAGCCACAGGGTATTTTTATCGATGGATTACTGGCCCATCAGTTGAATGCCCGGCTAGTGTTAGACAAGGAGGACCCTGCAGATTAGCTAAGTGTCCCCCTTTTCCTCTTGATGATGCCACTTGGGCCAAGGCAAAGGCAAGGTCGTGAGTCAAGCTGACCCCAGCAGGCATGTGCCCCTTGAATACACTGCCTCAGCGATGGAAAGTCAAGAGGACACCACGCATGGCTGCTTGTGTCTGCCTCAGTGGGGTTGGTGTCTAAATGGACAACACTGACTGTCTTGTGGGTTGATGCCATTTGGTTTTTGTTTATGTGTAAGTTAAATTCTGAAGACTTTAGCTTGTATTTTAATGTAGACAGCTGCCAACATGAGTCTGTTAAACTCCAGGAAATGAGTCGTTATACATAAATGTGGTTTTAAAAAAGTAAGGGTACAATGGGTTCAACATGAGTCAGCATAAAGGGAGTATTGCTTAGGGGGAAATGTGATTCTGGAACTTGAAAACAGGAACCGAGCATGAGGTTCTTTTTCCTGTATTCATCATTTTAACCATGTATTTTTCGAACATCTACTTCATGCCCAGGAATGTGTTCTATGCTGGCAACACACAGACACAACAGTGTGTTCTCAAAGGAGCTTAGGTTCTAGTGACCTCTCAGTGGGCCACAGCTAGTCTCTTGTGTTCCTGTGTCTTTCAGCTTTCAAGAATTCTGAAAGGAGAAATAAAAACTTGAGATAAATGAAGAAGAAATCGATGAATTAGTCTGAAGGTGATTTAATTACCAGTTAGAGCAGAGATAAAGCATAGCCTTAGTTCGCCTCCCTTCGTACATAGTGGGGAGGGTTTACAGTGAGAGAGATGATCTGAAGATAGATGTGAAGACCTTCCCTTCTTGACATTAAAATAATGAAAATATGTGGATGTGTATTATGTATGTATGTTATGTGTGTGTACATATATATATTTGTGTCCCCCCCATTTGTATGTTGAAGTCTTGACCCCCAGTATCTCAGAACATTACTATATTTAGGGATAGGACCTTTAAAAAGGTAATTAAGTTAAATGAGGTCATTGGGCTGGGCCCTAATCCAATATGATTGGTGTCATAGTTAAAAAGGGAAATTAGAGCACAGGCAGGCATGGAAGAAAGACCATGTGAAGGCCCAGGGAGAACAGACAAGCCAAAAAGAAGCCTCAGTAGAAATCTACCCCGTTGACATTTTGATCTTGGTCAGCTTCCTAGCCACCAGGACGGTGAGGAAATGTGTTTCTGTTGTTTAAACATTCCCCGTCCCCACCCCCACTCCCACGGTGCTTCTTGATGGCGGCCTCAGTGAAATACTAGATACACATACGTAATTAGAAGACCCCAGTCCTAAAGATGAGTTAAGAGCTCAAAAGCTGCACGTATATGTCAGGACAAGTATAGAAAGAAATACTCTCGGGCGCTGGGTCATGGGCTTGCTAAGTTCAATGGTCAGAGTCTAGAAAGAATGCTGACTAGGTACTTGAGCTACGAGGATGCTAAGTGCTTTATATGTCTCTACTAGTGCTTTCGTTCAGCAAACATTCTCTAAGTTCCTGCTATGTACCAGGCATTGACCCAGGTACAGGAAATGAAAGAATGTTGGGTACAAGAATCTGTCCTCAAGGAACTCGTCCTGGATGGCCATTGCTACAGTGCGAGAAGTCTTCGGACAAGTACATGAATAGGGCATCTGACCTAGGAAGTTGCTAGTTCCAGCTCTGAATTCCCACAGCCACTGGACTATACATGGTCTTTTCCTTAGTTATTTCTCCTATTGTAAAGTCGTCTTTCTTACCAGCCTTCTCCAGTCTCTTTTTGTTTTTGTTTACTTGGTTTTTGTGTTTTGGTTTGTTTTGTTTTTTTTCCTAAATGATTAAATATTGGATATCCACACAGGATTTGTAGTCATTCATTCACGCTCCCAGGAAATCATTCAGAGAAGGTGATGCAGTAAGTCAAACTTCACGTTAACCCTGACCCTGGAGTGTTATCATCTGTCTGACTCAATTCCACAAGAGAGAACCACCTCCTGTGACCTCTTCCCCCATATTTCAGGCCATAAATAGGGGCTGGGACCCTGCCAAGTTGGGTCACTATGGCTCAGAAGGGACTGTGAGTTCCTCACAGACATTACACAGCTACAAAATTACTATGCCACCCAAGGTGACTCATAAAATCAGCCCCTCTTAAAAATAATTTTAGAAATGTCACCTCCAGACTATCACTGCATAATGCAACTAAGCTCTCCCCTCAGCTGACTGCCCAGAAGAGTCCTCAGAGGAACAAATGGGAGATGTAGCGTTTTGCTCTGCCCGGGACAAGTGTTAGGATGCAGCAAGAGTAGGTCTTGGGGATATTTTTAATCTAGGATAGTGATAAAATACAAAGGATGTTTGATATCTACTTGTATCTACGGAGAAACAGACCAAGAGTGTGTGTGTGCACACGTGTGTCTGAGTGTGCAAGTTGAGAGAGAGAGAGAGACAGAGAGAGACAAGGACTCTGACTGGCTGAGACCACAGGGCGGAGACACATCTGCTTTACTTAAAGTCTGCTGATTGTGAATATCAATCACATCTGCAAAATACCTTCATAGCAATGTTTAGGCTAGTGTTTGACCAAACAACTGGGTACCATAACCAGCCTAGTCGACACATAAAATTTACCATTATACTAATTTACACAGAAAGAGGTAATCTCAGTTTTTCATCATGTTATTGAATAAGAATATCAATGGAAGTAACTAGCTGTCACACACAAAAAAGTCTCAAAACCTCATGTTTCTCTCTCTTTGGATGACTTGGGGTTTAGAGCCATTGCATTCCAAGGCAGGCGAGTCCGTCTTCGAATGACCCTTAAAGTTGACAAGTCTTTGCTTGACTTCATGGAGTCTCTGTGAAGTCTGTCTGTGTAACTCTCATGCTTTAAGTGCTGTTCTCCCCTCTGGAACATCATGGAAGCAAGATGAAGACCAAGTTGCCTTAAATGTCTAAAATATGTTTTACGGGATAGTCATTTTGTGTGATGCTCAGCATGGGGGTGAGGGACAGAGAAGTTTCCATGCTCAGATAAGTTTGGAAACGCTGCTTACAAGATTTTCCATGCCTCATGTTAAAGGCTTCTGCAGCAAAGTAACCAGCTAAGCTGAACTTTTACCTAGCATTTCTCAGACATCTGACCTTGGAAAATCCCCCTTTTCTTTTCACTACCATCCTGTAGAATGTAAATTGAAAAGTTCTGCCAGGGTCTCTGGCACTATCAGTATTAGCCTTCTGTTTAGATGCTCCGTCCCCCTGGTCACTGTGCACCACAATTGTATCAGTTGGCTGTGTTGTAGAACATACCAGCCTGGTCCTTAGGAGGCTTAAAATAATAACCATTTGTTATTTCTCCAAAGTCTGCAGATCACTGGGTGACCTAGATGGTCTAGCCTAGCATTGTCTGGAATGACTTGGCTTCATTCCATGTGCCTCTCTTATCATGCCAGCAGACTAGCCTAGGATGTCCTCCTTGCAGTGGCAGAGACTGAGGGAAGAAGGGGAAACATGTAAGCAAACACTTTTCCAAGCCTCTGCTTACATCAAATTTGCTAAAATTCTGTTGGTCAAAAAGTGACACTTGGGTGATCTCAGAGTGGCAGGGTGCTACAGAGTCACAAGGCAAAGGGCAAGGGTTTTGGTGGCCATTAATGGAGGCCATTGGTTATATTCGCTGGGTACAGTGGTCAAATGCAAATCTGAGAAATGGGGTCAAGATAGCTGGACCAGATTGCTGGTAGCGGGGTGCGGGGAGTGTAGTGACGTCATGATTTCTCAGAGTCTACCCCTCAGAGATGTTCTGAGTGGAGTAGGTGCCCATAGTCTTATGATGAGCCAGGGTTGAAACCCCCATCTAGACCCCTTTTTCAACAATATCAGTTATGTCCTTATAATGATAAATTTCATAAGAGATATAGAAAGAATTTTATTTTTTAATACTTATTTATTTTTAAAGATTTATTTATTTGACAGAGACACACAACAAGAGAGGGAACACAAGCAGGGGGAGTGGGAGAGGGAGAAGCAGGCTTCCCACTGAGCAGGTGCCTGATGTCGGACTCGATCCAGGACCCCAGGATCATGACCCGAGCTGAAGGCAGATGCGTAATGACTGAGCCACCCAGGCGCCCTGGGATAAAAAAGAATTTTAAGTTGAAGATGTTGGTTCTTCCCACTAAGCTTTTAGTCTTAGGCAAATAAGACTGATGTGTGATTAGTTACAGGGCAGAAGGTCAGCATTCAGTCCCACTGCTGCCATGACCCTTCCCTGGCCTTAAATCTGTCCTGGCTCTTGGATTCTTGCAATTAAATCATTTTCTTAAACTGTATCTGGTATATTTTATTCCATGTGTGCCACACCCTCAGTCATGGGGCAGCTGGAGGAAAGGGACCAAACCAAGGGTAGTGCAAATTTAGCCAGACTTAAAAGGGACTATAAATAGATGATTTTCTTCCGGAAGACCAAGGATGCCACGGTGGCCAACAGGGAGTTACTGTTGTAAAGTGTTTGACATGTTAAAAACAAAACAAGACAAAACATATTTCCCCCAAAGATATTTACATACTGTTATGAATAGTAACATAAGGATATTACTGAAGTCATCATATCCATTTATTTGTGGGTATATATGTATTTATAATCTCAATCAAGAGATAGTGAATATACAGCTAATGTCTTGTTGAAGTTCATAAAGTGTTTTAAATTCTACCATTGGGAACTGTATGAGTCAGCTCAGGCTGCCATAACAAAATACCCCAGACTGGCTTAAACCACACACATTTATTTTCTCACAGTTCTGGAGGCTGGAAGTCCTTGGCCAGTAGGGGTGGTTTCTGGTAAGGTCCTTCTTTCTGGTTGCAGATGGCTGTCTTCTTGCCATGTCCTCACATGGTCTCTTCTGTGTGTGTGCACTGAGAAAGAGAGAACAGCTCTGGTGACTCTTCCTCTTCTTAGAAGCACACCAGGCCTGTCAGATCAGGACCCCACCATTATGACCTCATGTAACCTTATTTAATGTGTAAAGGTTCTTTTTTTTTTTTTTCAATGTTATGTTAGTCACCATATAGTACCTCATTAGTTTTTGATGTAGTGCATACAGGTTCTATCTCCAAATGCAGTCACATGGGGAGTTTAGGCTTCAACATATGAATTTTGGAGAAACACAGTTCAGTTTATAACAGGAACCATTGTGTGAGACTGTTGCTGAAAATGATAAAATGTCTTCATTCCTTACTGCTGCCATTTGAGATCTCTTTCCAGACATAATGGGGCCTCAGAAGCTTCCCTTGGTCCTATAGAGTGGGACCCTCTCGAAAGTTTTTTGGGTGTGCCTGGGTGCTCAGTGGGTTAAGCCTCTGCCTTTGGCTTGGGTCATGATCTCAGGGTCCCGGGATCGAGCCCCTCATCGGGCTCTCTGCTCAGCGAGGAGCCTGCTTCCTCCTCTCTCTCTGCCTGCCTCTCTGCCTACTTGTGATCTCTGTCTAATAGATAAAATCTTAAAAAAAAAAAAAAAGTTTTTTGGACTATAGCCGTCCTAGGTAACATCAAAGATCCCTTGGCTGCCCTACTTCATGTAGTCCAACTAGATTATATAAAGCAATGGCGCCCCAAATATGTGGACTGTATACGTACTTTAAAATCAATTGACAAGCTTATGTATAGATTTTACATTGTAGAGTATTGCAATATGAGTTTAAATAATCAACTTTATTCTCACTTTGATCCTATGTTGCAAATTAAAAAACAAAAATAATGAGTATACTGCTGTACAGACATATATTTTACATCTTTGTCGGTAAGGACACAGGTGATAAGTACCTGAATTGCGATGCCTTCATGTCCCATAGAGCTGTTAGAATGTTTTGGTCTCCTAATCTGCATACGTGCTCCACTAGAAGTTAAGAGGGTAAATGTTAATGACACAGAGGTTGACAGCGAGGGTTCTAAAGCGAGAGTCCGTTAACTACAGCCCATAAACCAAATTGTGCGTGATGCCCATTTTTGTAAATAAAGTTTTATTGGGACACAGCCATGCCTCTTTGTTGACTTAGCATCCATGGCTGCTTTCAGGCTCCAGTAGCACCGTGGAGTAGAAAATGGCTGATGAAGCCTAAAATATTTACCATCTGGCCCTTTCTGGGAAAAGGTTAGCTGACCCTCAATCTAAAGTAAAGATCGTTGACTTCAAATTTCTAAATATGCAGTGTGACCTCAGGCAAGTTTTCTAGCCCCTCTGTGTAAGTTCTTGAGGTTCCTCATTGTAAAGTGAGGTTCCTCATTGTAAAGTGAGGACAAGAATATTCCTGCCTCAGAGGGGTATTAAAGGCAATAAGTGAGCCTATAAACGTCTTAGCACTGGGTTTGGACTAAAGTAAACTCTCACACTCTAGTTGTTTACTGAGCAGTCCACAACCAACTCAATTCATAATGAAGATGCTAAACTAAGAGCAATTAATCATTAAAAAAGGAAAATTAACAGTAATTAAAAACCTGACCAACTCAGATCTATAGTGGGGAGGCTCCTCCCTAAATATCCTTTGTAAAAATTTACAGGAATTCAGTTTCTATGTGGGGCCTCCCCAGTGGGAGCTTTTGAACATTGGCAGGCGTTGCTGGGCACAAAGCCATGGTAGGAGGATATAGAATAAATCCTTAGTAAACTCTGGTGATACACTAAGTGTAGTTTACTAATAACACATTGAATAACCCTTAATGATTCACTTCGTAATTTACCGGTAAATAGTCTGTAGCCATTCATGAAAATAGAAGTCGGTGGAACTAAATTGCGTTTGTGGTTCTGTTCGCGGCCCTCCACATATCTCATCCATCACATCTATCTCCCCCGACTCTCCCCTCACTGGATGCACAGCCATCTGGTTCCTGGAGTAAATGAAACCAAGCCATGGAGCCCATCCCCAGCAATTCTGCCAATCTGACTTTCTCCCATGGCCACAGGATGTACCTTTCACCATGGTGGTAACTGACTCCTCAAGAAGATTGAGTGGCGGAATGATGTGTGGTTGCATAGGAATAAATACCTTAGTGCCCCCCCCCCCCGAGCATACACTCCAGTGATGAGCAGTAGATAGGTAGGTAGCATCATATTTTGTTTGAAACGTTCACCATCTAAGAGAGGAAGGCGTTGTGGAGGTTGCTGTGTAGTGTCCCCTGGGGGCTTATGTGAGGTTGTTGGCCATTCTTTCCATGAAGTGTGAGTTTTGCAGTTGTATAGGTAACACCAAGAATAGTAGCTCTTTAATTAAGAGTACGAAGTGGGAACAGAAAGTCTCTTATCGAATCTGTTGGTTGTGTGGATCCTTATTGCTGTCAGAAGTCTCTTCACAACTTTTCTGATTGAGGTAGAGATAATGATGAACTTGTGGGCAGGACTGGAAAAGAACCATTGAGAACGGTGACCGAGTGGCGTGGCAAGAGCCATTCACCACAGTAAACTCTAATTATAGGTTCTTTTTCAGATGTTGAATCGATTTAAAAAATTGCCATGGCGAGCTCCTGACGTCACGCTCCACACTCAATATCCGGTCCTTTCTTCTCATGCTTTGTTGGCAACCTCCCTGGTCTGTGAGAATTTCAGCCATGCCTCTTCTCTCAGTTCTTTCTCTCCTGTGTCTCTCTCTCTCCAAGTTCTGCCACTACCTGGAGGTCTCCCTCCTATGTTCCCCACTTTCCCCTGTGCTTGGATCATTTTTCATTTCCATTCTCAAAGACTCCTTGCGAGCCCAGCATAAGTTGGATCAAGTGAATCTGAGCTGTCCATACTCCTCCTTTCTTCCCAGGTCAGAAATCACTAGATAACCAGTTATGGAAAAGAAAGAAGGACGTAAAGGAATATAGATGCGAATTTACAGTTCTTACTTTGTTTTTTAAAACAACTTGTTTCTTGATTATAGAATACGTGTCCATTTTAGGAAATCTAGCAAAACAAAGAATACTGATAAAGGAAAAGATAATCACCCTCAATCCTACCACGCAGGGTAAACACTTCCTACTCCACGGTGTTTCTTTGATGTCTTCATCGTAGTCTGTGTTTATGGAGTCCTTACTACGTGCTAGGTACTGCGCTAAACATTTTGTGTATTTTATTTCATTTAATCTACACAACAGCTCTATGCAGCATGATTTACATTGTTCTCATGTTAAAGATGAGGAAATAGGGCCCAGAGAATGAAATTGCTTGACCAGGTAAATGAGGAAGAAAACAAGCTGATGGCAGCCCAGGATATTAATGGCGTGATATTAATGCTGTGATATTAGTGCTAATTAATAGCATGATAGTGATGCTATTCTGGTTACCGTTCTGCTTTGTTGATATTAGAGCTCATTATTTACATTGAATTGATTGAGGTGCCTGGGTCAGTCGGTTAAGCATCCAACTTTTTTTTTTTTAAAGATTTTATTTATTTATTTGACAGAGATCATAATTAGGCAGAGAGGCAGACGGGGGTGGGGGGGGTGGGGGGAAGCAGGCTCCCCGCTGAGCGGAGAGCCCGATGCAGGGCTCGATCCCAGGACCTTGGGATCATGACTGAGCCGAAGGCAGAGGCTTAACCCACTGAGCCATCCAGGCGCCCCAAAGCATCCAGCTCTTGATTTTGACTTAGGTCATGATCTCAGGGTGGTGAGATCAAGCCCCACATCAGGCTCTGTACTGAGTGTGGAGCCTGCTTAAGGTCGTCTCTCTCTCTCCCTCTACCCCTCTCCTCTCCCCTCCCCTGCTCACCTGTGCTCTCTTTCTCTTAAAAAAAAAAAAAAAAAAAGAATATATGAGTGATCAAAGGATCGACTTGTAAAAACCTGGTGAGTTTTCTTTCAAAAAGTAATTAAATGTGTATTAATGATGGTTCAAAATACATTTTAATTTCTTAACCGAGTACCATTTTGCCTTCTATCAAATGGGGTATTTGTATTACCCATACAGAGTGCAGTGAACTGAACTCCCTTCTTGTCATTTTCCTCATTTCTCACTGTTCTGAACCAACTGATGAATTTATCAGGTGAGGAAAGGAAGAAAGGAGCTCATTTCCTTAACCCGCAGAGGATTCACGTTCAACCTCTCCACTCACTCCTTCAGTCCCTCTGGCAGAGTGACCAGCACCATGGATACCAGACTCATGGCTTTCTCTCTCATTTCACTCTCCTGGTATTTGACAATGGTATACACCATGAAACGGGCAGAAGTTGAAGTTCCCAGCCGACTTACCAACATCTGACAGAATTATGATTTCCTTCATTGTAGAGGTGGATTCAATGCATATGAAATTCGGCTGTTCTGTGGTATTTTATCAGTATAGAAGGTGCATTTTTCTTCTATCAGTGATTTATGTCCTCTGAAATAATACTGTACCAGAGTATAATTAGGAGTTCTACCTCATCTCCATCTAAAAATGTTTGTGTGGAAAATGTTATCTGAAGTCATTATACATGTGCAAATTTTATAAATCTGCTTTTCCTCATAATGGTGAGAGACTTACACATTTTAAAGGGCTGCACAGTCCTGATTCTTTAGATGTATTTATATTGTTTGTGAGCCCGTCAAGTAGCTTCAGGGGGCAGTGCTGCAGAATTCCTAAAAACTACTGTCATTTGATTCCTGGATTTCTTATGAAATGTCAGCACTACTACCTATTATTAAGAAAGCAGAATAAATAAGCATCCTAAAGGGTATTTTTGCACTACCTGATTTCAAGTGCTAATAACAAGGTTAATTTAGAACAGTAGATGTTGTGCTGTAACATATATGAGATAGAAAGTAAGATGATTCATTTCAGCCTCTTCCTTTTATGGATGAGAAAACTGAGTTTATGGTTTGTCCAAAGTCAACAGCTGAAAGGAAAGTCCCCTGCCTCGGCACAGCCAAAGCTTCTACAATAACTTAAAGTAGAAGACATTTATTTATTCGCTGTTCCCCAAAGGTTTTGGATTTAGAAAAGCCTGGAAGAATGAACACTTCCCAACATCCCATAGTATTTACAATGGTGTTGCCTCCCCTTTCCCACAACTTCTGCAACCAGTGCTATGTCAGACCATTCGGTGGTCAAAATTTTGAATTGCTTTTAGATTTACAGAAAAATTGCAAGAATAGTACAGAGAATTTCTATATGTCCCTGTCCTGGTATGCCTTATTATTAACATTTTATATACTGTAATATAGTTATCACAACCAGGAAATTAACACTGGTATAGCGCTATGAACTAAAGACTCCATTTGAACTTCACTTGGAAATTTCCAACTCCCGTCCCTTCGCTAGGACAGGAGCTGGATTCCATATTGCATTTAGCTGCCATTTCTCTCTGATTTCCTGTACTCTGCAACAGTTTCCTCAGTCTTTCCTTGACTTTTGTAAGCTTGACAGCCCCAACGAATACAGATTAATGTTGTTTACTCCACGCTGCTCCTTTCAAGCCTGTCTGGAATCTTCTGACTGGACAGAAGTCACGCACCCCATCAAGAACAGCACAGAAATGGTTCCTCATCCTTCTCAGTGCATCGGGTCAAAGCACGCGTGATGTCAGTGTGTATTGTTGTTGGTGATGCTGGTACTGGCCACCTGGTCAGGATGGTCAATGCACTTTTCCACTTTAAAGTTACTATCCCAGTGACCAAATTTGAGCACCAAAATAGATGAGGATAATATTAGATTATAACCCAAAAAATAATATCCATGAGTTAAGAGAGACATGAATAAGCAATTAATCAAATAGACACAGTCAATTCTCATTATTCTCAGTAGTTATATTCCATAAAAGCAGCCTATGAACCTGAATTACTGAGCCGTTGCTCTTACAGGAAATATAGGTTTGGGTTCCTGCAAGCCTTGGGTCCAAAGCTTTTTATCAGTTAATCCACACATAACCTGCTTTTATTTTAATTTCTGTTTAAAGACTCTCTTTAGTTTGTTGATTCATTAACACTGAGCTCACAGCCAACAGCACTATAACTCCTGCCGGAATTCACATACACGTTTTCTCTGTAAGGCACATCGTACCCTCACAGTTTAGGACACTGCACAGCATGTCAGCACTGTGCTGGAGGGACATTTTAAACAGGGAAATCACCAACCAAAAGCACAAAAATGTGAAGTGTGGCACTAAATCGATAAAGCAAAGGACACCTGTTTACGGCAGGAAAGCTGACATGAGGAGGCAGAGTGTTGCCTTGCTGGACCTCAGCAGGGGAGTGTGCCTTTCAGGTTTGTCACGGCTCTGCCCCTGTCCACAAGGGACCAAGAAAGTGCCGTGAGTATAAATTGTAGCCTGAAGGTGAATTCTCAGATTCATAATCTGTGAATAATGAGGATGGACCATATGTGGAGAAGTGACAGCTCTTGTTTGCAGTAGAACTCCAATAAATGTGCAAAGAATGAAGGACAAGAGAATCCCCACCCCCACAGGTAACCCCCACAGGGATCACTGTTGCAGATGGACCACCAGCAGGTACTAGAACAGTAGGCAAAGCTAGAGGAAGAAAGGGATTTGCATAGTTTCAAAGGATTTCCCCCAAGACCTTAATTGACTATGGGAGTGGGGGTGGGGTAGGGGAGGTAAATTTATATTCTTTCAAATTTAATATTGCATGACTTCTTAATTTTTCTAATATTACATAGCATTAGCAGATGTTGACTGCGAATGTATGTAAATAGGTGGTATGTTCTCACATTCTTGATAAGGGGATCTCCGCATTTTTATTCTATTTTCACATCTGGATAATCGGCTAGTTTCAGTAAAAGCTGTTCATTTATGTAACTGGAGAAAAGTCAAGAAGCTGTTCCTTCATGGGTAGATCTGGGGGATGTAAGGATCGCTGCCTGTGTGAAATCATCCCAGGGAGAGGTGAGCACTTACTCTTCAGTGTCCCCACTGTGTCCTGTTTGGATAGACTAGAAATATCTATTTTACACTATAGATGTGTGCACTTGTCTCTTGAACAGGCTGTTTCCTGAATACAGTGGCTGCCCCCTCCACTTTTCTATCTCCAGTGGCAAGCACAGGCTCTAAACACACAGGGGGTGCTCAGTAAACATTAACTGGACATGGGATGGCATGGGATGGGACATGGTGGGATCCAAGATGAAGACCTCAGGTCTGCAGGTCTGCTGGGCTTCCACCATCCATATTTTTTCACAGGTGAATTTTTGTCCTTGCCATATTTTCAGAGGCTAATGTTTATCTCCTGCCTAGGGTGAAAACAAGTGTGACCCTTGTGGTAGTAAAAGGCATACTGAAATGGAGACCTTTGTAAGCCCATTTGGTTCATGGGAAGGTTTTTGTTTCACCTATCTTACGTATCTTACGTATCTCACGTATCTTTGTTTCACGTATCACGTATCTTAGTTCAGATGTGATCTTAGGAGTATTATTCATATACCTACCTTTGTCCTAATAAAGGTAGTACTGTGGTCTCTAGAGGCAAAACCGATTAATGGCAGTATCAGGGATTTTGTGATGCAGCTTATCTGAAAAAGGTTTTATTCTGAAACAATGTGTCATGGTTGGTTCTGAGCACTTGGATGGTTTCAGGCAGGGTAGATAACAAATGTAACAGCTCCCCAATGCCAGAGACTTAACATAGTATACTTTTTCTTGCTCATTAACAGTGCAATGCAGTGTTCCTAGTTGGACAGTTGTGCCTCAGACAATGTTTCAAGGACTCAGGCTTCTTCTCTCTCATAGCTCTGCCCACCTCCAGGTCTTAAGAATCCGCTCCCCTCCGCTGCAGGGTTTTATGGTCCAGTCTAGGAGTGGTTTTCTGTCCTCCTCCCACATTCTCTTGGAAGTGAGTCAATCATATTTCTACCCTTAAATGCGAGGCATGCTGGGAAATATCTAACTTATGTGTCCAGGGAAAAAAAGGAGCAATTGTTTAGTGAACAACAAGCTCGTCTGCCTCACTAGCTCAGCCTGGCCTCTCTCTCTCTCTCAATTCTCATGTCACTTGTCTTCCTTATTCTTCTTCAGATACTTAACACTTGGTTCATTGTATTCATTCATTCATTCTGAAACCCACTGGTACCATAAGGGGCTTCTGCAACATGGCAGTTGATGATTTTTAAAGAAAAATCAGATGTAGGACCCACCCTGGAATTAAATCTAGTTCAGTACCATTTAGCTGTCAGAGTCTTTGGAAGTCATGAAAAAAACATGAGTGTGACTACCTATCTCACAAAGTGTAAGTACTTTCAGCTACTCAGTACCTGAATTTTGCCTCAAATATTTATTTGCTGTCCATTCATTTGTTCCTATGTTATCTTTTTATAGTCTAACTGAGAACAAGCAGAAGCAGTTATTTAAGATTCAGGGGAAAATGTAAAGGCAAAGAACTTTAAATTCTCTCTCTGAATTTGATTATCCTTGAAAATTTGGAAAAGATTGTTAGGCGGTCTTATTAGAGAATGACTTTTGAGAACCCCTGGTCTTGTCTCCTATTATCTGTGGACATGGTATTCCTTTTTTATTAGTCTGTAAGCAGTTTGAATTTAGGGACCACATGTAACATAAAATTTTTTTCTACCCCCTAGACCCTTACCTTTATACACTTAACTGATCTCTTTTTTTAAGATTTTATATATAGATATATAAAATCTTTTTATATAATATTTTTAAGATTATATATATGTATATACATACACATACACACACACACACACACACACACACATACACACACACACACACACACGAGAATGCACATGCGAGTGGGGGAAGGGACAGAGGAGTGAGAGGAAGAAAGGAAATCCCCAGCTTGGCATAGAGTCTGATGGCACCAAAGTCACACAGTTAGGAAGTAGTTTCTGATGATCAATTAATATGTCTGGAAAAAAAGTTAATACTGTTCAATTTACCTGGTGTTTGTGGAGATCAAATGAAGTCTGTATTTAACTCTTCTGTAAACTCTGTACTATACTATGCAAGTATAGGTTAGTTATAAAGCATATTCCTCAACTTTAAAAAACTCATTTTCATTATTTTCTTACTAAAATGTCTTTTTAGACATTTTTTTTTTTTTTACCTAATTACTTCCTCCCACCATGACATTTTAATACTACAGGTATGCTGTGTAGCTATGAAGTCCTATAGGATTGAGGGGTTGTGGGCCACACCCACTGTGATATCCAAGACTTTTTTTGTCCCCTGAGAACCAGTTTCATCTGTCTGGGGCAATATCCCCACCATTGGGAATGCAGATTTCAAATAATAAGGGAAGGAATTCCGAAAATAAGAAGTATTTTTTGTGATGCTTTGATTACTTATTAAAATAAAAGTAGCTTAAAAAAAAAGTAGCTTAATATCACTTGTACATTGTTGCACATTTGGCATCATACTGAGACAGCAAGAGGAAACTCAAAAATAATACCGTTGATTTAAAATGCCTATAGTCTAGATAAAGCGAACATGCCTCCACCATTTTAAATGGACAGTGATGCTCATACAAATGAATGGAGATTTAATAAAATCTGAAAATGCAAAAATAAAATCTGGTAGAGGATGAAGATAAGAGAAATTGAAGAGATGGAAGCTTTCTAGAGCGGCCGCTAATCTGAGTTTAAGCCCGCCATAAAAAGGAAACATAAAAAGAGGGTTTGTGAGGCAATAGGACGGAAAGAAAATTGTGCTGGATAAGGAAGCTGAACAAAATCACATTCCCTTTTCTTTTTGTAGGCGACAATTAATACAATACAATAGCTAGGTAGCTCCTTTTTCTGATTTGTTTGAAAAGGAAAGATGATGTACAACTAAGTCTGCAAGGCTAGGCCATGCTCACATTGGGGAACGCGGGAAGTTTACAGCCTCCAGGTCTCCCTTCCATCTTCTTCCTTTTCGTTCCCGCTCCCGGACGCTGACACTGGGAGGTAGGCGTGAACCTCACTTTACGGGTGCACGGCCCTCCCCGGATCACACAGCTGGTGTACGTGTGCCCAGCTTCCAGGTCTCCGTCTCCGGGTCAGCTGTGCTGCCTACTCCTGCTGCTTGGGCCTCTCTGGTAACTTGGTGGACATGCTGTAGATCTACAGTGAGCATTTTTCTACTGAAGAACATACAGATACATTCCGTGTACTCTGAAGATGGATGAACGATGGTAAATAGAGCTGCCCCCGTTATCTGCATTATAAGTTTTACGGTTTTTTCCTGCTCATTTGTTGGTATCTGTCAGCAAGTGGAAACAAAATTCTGAATGTCTGCTTCCCTGTCTGCAAATGTGTTATTATGGTGCAAGGTGAGCACTAAATGTTGACTCCACGGTGTGAGTACCATCCGTGTGAGCTCTACGTAGTGTATCTTGAGTTTTTAGGTATGTGCGATAGGTCGTTGACCGCAGATCAGTAGAGGCCAAGGTGTTCACAGGCAGTGCTGGGTGTTATGCTGCTGAAAGGTGGAATTCGGTGCACTTATTTTTGTATCCGTGGGCCTAGACTGACCTTGGGACCTAGTTGGTGCTTAATACATGTTTATCGAAGCAAAAGAGCTATTGTTTCCCTCCTCTACGTGGGGTGTCTGCCAAGTCCGTAACAATTCTCCCTTCTCTGGGAACCCAGAATTGGCACTGGCTGTTTCTTCCCTGAATTCCTGCACCCACCCACGCACCCCCAGCCCTGGTTCACCTGACCATAGCGGGCTAAATTTCCATCCTTGAGATTTGGAATTGAAACACTGTGGGACTGAGGGTCAGTGTCAGTGGCTACACCCACCCAAAGTATATAAATACAGAGGCTGCCACAGCGCCGTCGTACAGACTGGAGTTGGGAGAAAGCTAGACTTGCAAACTCAAAGACTGAAGCCACCATACAGAGAAGAGCAGACAGGACATGGAGAGAAATTCTGGAAGGAGTTAGCCTGCCTATAATCTTGGTTGCGTTTTCCATTCAGTTCCTTGAGACACCCTTGTGCTCCTCTAGTAAATTCGTTTTTGTGTTGAAGTTGGTTTGGGTCGGTTTCAATTATCTGTGGCTGAAAGTCTTCTGCTACTCTATCAAAATTTCAGGTTTCTCATTTCGGTGAAGGAAATCATACCCTGTGGAAAAACTGGAGAAGGAGGAGAGACCAAACATAGTTTAAGAATTGTAAACTGACGCCCTCCCCCAAAACTATAAATCAATTATCACACATTGTATGTATTCAAAATAGATCTGAGGGGCTTGGTAGAATCATGCTGAAGGCCTTTGTGCATTGTTGGTTTTGAAGTAGTGGGGAATTTTCCCTTCGGGGTGAAGTAGGAGCGCAGAGGGAGTAAAATAGTAGACAAGAGCCAATGATAAACCAAATAGTTCAGAAAAGATGCGTAAGAAATCCAGTCATCCCTCCGTGCCGCCTCAACTTCCACCCTCCTGTCCAGCCCATGGCCAAATCCTGTCTGTGGCTCCTCTGTCCACTCTGAGCGGTCATTCATTCTCATGAGGTGTCCTGCAGTGACCTTCTCTAAGTGGACTGTGGGAAGCCACTCTTGCCATGTGTTTCTCTACACTGGGAGCAGAGTGGTCTTCTAGAAGTGCCCACTGTGTCACCTCTTCCAGGAAAGACTTGCGGAGGCTTTCTTTCACTCTGGCCCATAAATCCTGTAAGGCCCACCTGCTGTCCCGTGTCCATTGCTGCTCCCACCCTCAACCTGTCCATGCTTCTGGGTGGCCTTCTTTTCATTCCCTCACCCCACCAAGCTTCCTCTGCTGCTGGGCCTTTGCACACACCGTTCCCTCTCCTGGAACCTTCATTTCTGCCACTTTACCCGGCTCTCCTTGGCTTCTCTGAGTAGACCAGTTAATCCTAGCAGAGCACTATATGCCCATCCTTTCTACTGCGTGGTCTAGGTACACAGTTTTCCTTTCCTTTTTCTCCGTATTTGGTTGCCTTCTACTCTGCGGGGCTGTAAGCTCCACAGGGACCGGAAACGTCTGCCTCAGACTGTTGTTTTAGTCCCAGCCCCTAAGAGGATGATCAACAAATATTTAATGAATGAATAACATGTGAAAAGGTAAAGGAAAGAAAAAGCAAACAATCTACGCCCCCCCCCAAAAAGCAGCCTCCAATTTTCTTAATACTCCTTTTCAAAGATTGGTTTTATAATTCATTTGTTTGTAGCTCACAGTTTTTCTTAGATACCAGGCTCATGAGGAACAATATTATTAATGATGCTAAAATCCCTTTACAAGTAGGGGTCTGAGGTTATCAGCAGATAAAATATAACTAACGTCAGTAGGACTCCTAGGGCAGCCCACAGAGGCCTGTTTAACCCATAGTGTCTCTAAGCATCTTGTGTCCTATGGGGACACGGGTAGTATGAAGGAGAGGGTTCCACTTGCTAGTGATGCAAACACGCTCTGAGATGTGAGATGTGCTGTCAGGTTGGCTGTTCTGGTGGTAAGCAAGGGACAGGAGTAGAGGGCAGCCTTGAAGACCATTCAAGGGAGTAAGTTGCTCATTAGCCATTTGGTAGGACTAGCTAGGATAGGTCACCTTTCCTTTCCCTTTGCATATGTATCTTTGAAACTGCGTGTACTTAATCAGAAAACACAACCTACCCTGCTGGACAAAGACCTTTCTTTGCTCTAGAACACAGAAGTAGTCGTCCTTTGGCAGGGCACCTGGTGGCTTAGTCAGCAGAGCATGTGACTCTTGATCTCAGGGTTGTGAGTTCAAGCCCCATGTTGGGTGTGGAGCCCACTTAAAAAAAAAAAAAGAAAAAAAAGGGGACACCTGGATGGCTCAGTGGGTTAAGCCTCTGCCTTTGGCTCAGGTCATGATCCCGGGGTCCTGGGATCGAGCCCCACATCGAGCTCTCAGTGGGGAGTCTGCTTCTCCCCCACCCCCGCCTGCTTCTCTGCCTACTTGTGATCTCTCTCTGTCAAATAAATAAATAAAATCTTAAAAAAAAAAAAAGAAATGATTATACTTTGGGCTGGAATTTCTGCATGAGCATTCTATCCTAAGAGGAAGAAAAGGAAAGGAGTTTCCAAAGGCAGAAAGATTGTTACAGAAGCCCTCAGAGAGCCAGAAAGTGAAGTCCGTTTGTGGAAGTGATGCTGGATATTGATGGCTGAAGAGGAAGGTCGATGGTGCTCAGGGAATGAGAAGGTGGGAAGGGAATAAAAAGAAAACACAGCCTCCTTGTCTGAGAGTAAGGGACACAGACATTCTGCTATTTCAAGGACCTGGTTTTCTGACCAATATCCCCAGAGCTCACGGCTGCACAGAAGGGCGAGTTACTTCTCGTAAATCTTTCTAGAGAATATTAGTTTTATTTTAGAAAGAATAGTCTGGCTGCAATGTTAAGAAAAACCTGAAATCCAGAAAATATGGAGTTATCTAAACAGCTACATGGTGTGAGCTGTTTTCATGAAATGGAGTGCTCCGCAAAAGCTTTTTTGTTAAAATCTCATCAAAGAGGATTGCCTGAAATTAAACCCAGTGTTCTTTCCAAAGAGTTTTGCAAATACCATCCGTGCAGTAGGGAAGCACAGGAATTCTGATGAGAACACATTTTTCCAGGACTCCTAACCCCCTTCTCTTTCACTCGCGAGGTGGCCTCTTATTCATGCTTGTTGGATGGAACCGGTGAACCAAATACTTGAAACCAATTTGCTGGTTTGAGAACAGGTTATTGATTCCCCCAGCGGGTGTATACTGGGAAAATTGCATTGTTTAACTCTCCATGTGGATGATTCTCGTCTCATACTCCTTTAAGTCAGGCTGACTGAGTGAGGCACATGGATTCTTCTTGCTTTATTGAGGTCTTCAGAAGAGTTGAAAAAATGTCCAAGAGGTCTGACTGTTACCTTGAGTTAAAAGACTGCATGTGCTTTTTGGAAACTCTGCTCAGGTGAGGGATTTTTTTTTTTTTTTTTTTCAAGAATGTGCATTATCTGGGGGGTGGACATTGGGAGAGAAATTTGCCTTGTATCTTGCCCAGTACCAAGAAGACAATGGAGGTGATTGGCCAACAACCAAAATAAATAAATATATTTCTGGATCTTATTTAAAATGATCACTGCTTCAGCTAATGATGATTTATTGTTTTCAGAACTGCAAAGCCCAGTCAATGTATTATATGCATCGTATTAGCATTTATTGATTATATGACCTAAATTTGTGTTCTTGAAATAGAAGGAAGCTTCCTCCATCACTGATGGGAAGGAATAACGGAGAGGATATGGTGTTGAGCACGCACGTACTCCCTGAATGATTTTGTGAATTGGTGTTATTTCACTCAATAATAAAAGCTCACTTGAATCACTGATACTTAACTCTTCGGGTAAAAGTGAACAAAAACTCAATGCACGTCAGGTCAATATTTCTTCTGGGTATTGTTTAAGAATATGTATAAGGTAATGAAGCCACATGCTGCATTTAATTCCTTAAATCCTAGAAATGTGGGTTCTCTCCCATTCCAAACCTTCCCCTTACACTCTTTCCCCAGACGCATTATCGGCCCAGGGGAGGTTCACTTCAACAGGAGGTTAGCCATTTTGAACCAATCTGAGCAGCCTTTGTAGCCGGAGGAAATGATTTATTGTTCCCAATCACCATTAATAAGAAGACCGTTGTGAGCAAGTCTGCGGATAAATCTACAGCCACAGGGGAGGATTTTAATTTGTGACAGGGAAAATTTCTCCCTGCTTAATGGGGAGAGACATCTCTGACCCTTACCTGAATGGGTTTATGGTGAGAGTTAGGCCCTCTGGGTATTTATTGACGTGAAACCAGGAGCATTTCTGATACAGAGTTACGTTTTAGAAATAAAACTCTGAAGGTCCTCATTTGGGGTGGGCAGTTGGTGGAGAAAAGAATTAAGTTATATTTTATATTTTCCTCAAACATCTGCATTTTTGGCTTCAGTTTTTTTTTTTTTTTAACAAGTTATTTCTCCTTCAGGCCCCATGGTTGATATAGAAGACTGTCAAACGGACCAGAGAGAGAACTAAAACCGAAGAAAGGATCTCAATGAAGGCATGCCACGGGGATGCGAACTAGAAGTTTCAGAAACAAGACAAGACAAGACAAGAACCAAAGTGCACAGGGACAGGTAGCCGTGGGGGAAATACTGAATTCCCTGTGGTGATTACTGGCACAGAAAACTCATGAAGCACGTGGCCCCACGTTAAGGGTCTCGTGTTGTAATTGTTCAAAAAATACACAGCAGGCCCACCAGCCATACAATTAACATACATACATAGTTACATTTCTAAATCATTGTATACTTTGGTGATTAGCAGCTTGGGGTTCCGTCTGCTGTGTTTCCTGAGAAAAACCTCCGGAGGCTCAGCGGTAACTAAGACCGAGGCAGCTCTCAAGGTGTGAGATTCATCTTCTTTTGGAATTAGGGTCACCTTGGGATTCAACCTCTAGTCGAGAGCAGGTCACGTGGAAGCAAAATTCTTCTGAGACCCAAGCGCAGGAAGGAGGGTATGGAGTAAGTCTTTCCCTTTTTGCTCAAGGGATGGACCAAATTTAAAGGTGGTGATAAGAACACTGACAGAATGTTATTTTTTATTTATTTTTTATTTTTTTTAAAGATTTTATTTATTTATTTGACAGAGAGAGATCACAAGCAGGCAGAGAGGCAGGCAGAGGGGGAGGGGGGAGCAGAGAGCCCGATGCAGGGCTCGATCCCAGGACCCTGAGATCATGACCCAAGCCGAGGGCAGAGGCTTAACCCACTGAGCCACCCAGGCACCCCAGAATGTTATTTTTTAAATATTAACTGCTTTTTCCCCTCTGCAGTTCCTGTTGCCTCTGCCTCCTTCCCTCCCCATCGCACCCCAGCCCCATTTAGGCATCATTTACTCTATCAGGGAAAAAAGGAGTTTTACCAAAAAAAAAATAAGGCGGAAAAGGGCTTTTAATTTTCAAAAGCCACGACCCTAAAAGCACTTGACATAGTAATTATAAGATGGGCTGGAGCTAAGCTTCTAGCCTCTCGTAGGATGTGAAGCTTTGCAGGTGTTCCGGTAGGGAGGCAGGGAGAGGTCTCGAGCCAGGGGGCAGGGCAGGAGATCTCAGCTGTGGGTGGGGAGGTGAGGAGGAGGTAAGGAAGATAGTGGGGCAGAGGAAAAGTGGAGAAAGCCCTTGGACGCGGATAGCCTCTCTCTTCTCTGGAAAGAGGCTTTGTGTCGAGCCCCTGGGAGAAAGCAGTAGGTACATCACTTTCCTGTGGGGCTCAAGGAGACTGCCAGCCCCCAGAACAGAAATGGCTCAGTGGTGTCCAAGACACAGATAGTCTGAAGGAGTCTCTAGAACATGAACGCGTCAGCCCAGCACGCAAGTCTTAGAATGAGTCCCCGGTGCACACAGGTGCCACCGGCGTGGTAACAAAGAACACACCACCTTCTGCTGGCCTCTGAAGCAAGGGGAGACTGAGCCCTTAGCCTGTAGCTTCTGACTAACTCCAGATAGTGTCCAAAGCGCCAGGACTTGCAGGATACACAGGTGGTTCTAGAGACTTGGTTGGTGTGTTTGTGTGGACGGGGTGTGGGGAGAACCCACATGTTTGGGGTCAGAAGTGTTTTGACTAAACCCATTTCAGACCTCTTGACTCCTTCCCTGTTTTTTCCAAGGTATAACTCTAATTGCTTCTGTTCCCAGGCTCCTTCCCAGACCTCTCTGTCCTTGGGTTCCTCCGGCACTTCCCACCCGGACCACAGCCCTTTATCAGAACCAGCTTCGGATCGCAAGTGGGGTTAAGTGTCAGCTGATGCGTGTGAACCCGGAAGGGCTCCGTCTTGTGTCCTCACAGCACCTACCGTGAGTGTAGCCTCCCAGGCCTGGTCCAGGTGTGTTGGCGCCTGGGACATCATGGGGCTTCAGTACACACTCGTCAAACGAAATGTAAAATTCTAAAACACAGAATTAGACACAAGACAGATCCTTGGAAGAATGTTGGGTTGACGTGGCTTTGATCCCCTCACTGCCACCCTAACGCTTTTTTTTTTTCAAACCTTTTCAAACATGTAAAACAGCACAAGTCGCCGCATAATGACCCCCTAGCTTGTATGGTAGACTCGATTATATTCATACGTCTGTGTGTATTTAGGTATTTATGACATATTTCTTGATCTATCCATCTACCCATCCATCAGTTCCATATTATTTTTTCCTCACTGCCTTTCCAACACAACCAATGTCTGAGAGACCTTCAGCTTTGGAGTAGGATCTGACTTTTGCCCCTCTTTGTTGCATGGCATTGGGGTGTTGCTTAACCTGACTCTGTTTCTGTCATAGGGGTGGACAGTGCAGCCTACTTCATAGGTTGTGGTGAGGAGTAAATGGGGTAATAAAGTGTGTTCAGTACATGGTAGCAAAAGCATAAGCATTAAGGACAGTGTGAATGTCTATTCCAGCCGTCAGCACTGATCAGTAATGGTTGGTGCCTCTTGCATTCTTGCTTTTAGCCCCTGCTTTAGGCCCAGAAAGAAAAGAAATTCACAGGAGACACCGAGTCTCAGACTCTTTCTTGGATATAACCAAGAGGTCCCCAGATCTAAGAGATGAGAGGGGATCTGGACTTTGGTATGGAAACCGCATTCTGACACTGCAGAATTTAAAGACCAGAAATTAAAACTGCAGGATTAAAGGAAACTGGCACCATTTAAAGGCCATAGAGCTCAGAGTAGAATCAACAATGATTTACTTACCCTAGGCAAGATGGGGGATGGGGTCCTTAATGCTCACCTAAAATTCTGAAGAACACTAGCTAAAAAGGAGGTGATTAAGGAGAGCAAATCAGGACTCTCCCTTACCCACTGAAACCTCTTCCGAGTCCTCTGGTGCACGGATTTGCACATTTTCTGAGGACAGACCCCCATTAGCACAGCCTTCCACTCTAAGGCTACAGACGATCCCCAAATCGCGGAACCAGCATCGTGTCCAAATCATTTTGCTCCTGAAATGGTCCTGCAAAGTTGTGGCCAGAGAGTGGAGGGTGGGGCCAGCTCCCCTGTAGCCTCAGACCAGCGAGCATCTGGGACGGTTGGAAAGCTGGAGAAAGAAAATCTCGTCCTTTGTTTCCTGCCGTGCTCTTGCCATACCCATCCCATTCCCGGTCATGGCCATATCCTTCCTATCCCTTGGTTTAATCATTTTGAGTACAGAATGGTGTGACCGTGATGGCTTGGATAAAACTGGGGCCCGCTCACAGGAATTGTCTTCTGCAGCACACTCAGAGTTGCACGTTTGCGTTTGTGTGTGTCAGGAGAATTGTCCCTGCGTGAACTGGAAAATGCCCAGTGTCGTCCTCCTCCTAAAGGGTTACAGTCTCTGTGACATAACACAACCACCCATGGAACTCTTTTAAAAATACTAGTGCCTGCTTTCCCTCAATGCTGTCCCCATCCCTGAGAGTCTGAGTCCGTGGGTCTTGGGATGATAGTCCACTGGGATCTACAGTTAAAAAAATCTCCACAAAGTATTTTGCTTCACAGCCAGAGCTAAGAACTACCTCTGTACGGTCAAGTCACAGAGCTCTCCTTCATAAAGACAGAGATGGGGATGCCTGGGTAGCTCAGTCAGTTGAGCCTCTGCCTTTGGCTCAGGTCGTGATCCCAGCATCCTGGGATCAAGTCCCCCTTGCTCAGTGGGAAGGCTGCTTCTCCCTCTGCCTGTCCTGCCTGCAGTTCTCCCTGCTTCTGCTCTCTCTTTCTGACAAATAAATTAAAAAAAAAAATCTTAAAAAAAAGAGATGAAGCATGCCTTCTTCTGTGATGCAAAATCTGGGTTGACCCTCCCATTTTTTCTTTGTCTTCCACCAGCTAGGAAAGCTAGCTGAAATGATTAGGAAGACTTCCAAAGTAGAAAAGTTGGGCATAAAGGAGAGATACGGACAGCCCAGGAGAGCTTTTGAGGAGACTCTTAAGTGGCATAAAGAAGAACTGGGAGAGGTTATCACTCAGCTACCCTAGAGCAGGTAAAGGATATAACTGAGGCCAGAAGGGCACAGGCAGATTGAATCACTGTATTTTACTCTATAATACCCAGACTTCACATTCTAATATCCCAAGCATCTGTTGGCCAGATGCCATTTGGGATTTTTGTTGTCATTTTCTATGCAGAACAGATTTTGTTATTCGTGGTGGCATTACTGGACAATGTCCCTTTGGAGTTTCAGTCGGCAGACAATCTAAGGACTATTTGAAGAAAGAATCCAATCCTTGTTGTTGTCTGAAAACCTACATCTGCTGCTTAGATCAGAAAAGTAAGAACGTCAAACCTTCAGATCGAGTGTTACTTGTTCGGAAGAAAATTCTGGAAAAAATAGTGGAATGTTTTTTAAAGAAATACTGCATTCTTGATGCTCTTGATGGCACAGACACAAATGACATGTGGAAAATGGGAACAACATGCCAATTTGGAGTTGAAAAGTGACCCAGAACAGTCAGATGTGAAGGAGACTGGGGTATAATTGAATTGGTGGCATCTTTTCCTCTTCCTTAATGGCAGATAATAGTGAATCATCTTAAAACCACTGGTGTCTTCTGTTCAGCGTAATAAGGTGCTTGTGTTGGTCTGTGTAAAGAATGCCAGATAGAATTCTCCTCTCCGTCGTCTCCTGAAAAATGTATCTAAAACATAAAACTCCAACGGGGGCCCAGGGAATCACAGATCGATGTGTGTCCAACTCCCATAAAATAAGTTCTCTCCGAAAAGAGAAAGAACCAGCACCATGTATTTACACAACACTAACTCTCCTAAAGAAAGTATTTGGTGTCACTAAGAAGGAAGCCTTACTGTTTGAGTGCAGTTTTTGGGAGAGCTCTGTAGGCGTGTGAACCGGAAACTGATGGGCAGAGCCAGGTGTGCTCTCAAAAAGTCTTTCCTGTTGGAGGTACCGTGACTATCTGGAGTAGAACCCCATAGGACCTGTAGCCCCCGGGTCCCCTCTGTCTTCCACATGCTGCCCTTATAGTCGCTCTCCTATAAACCTCGTATGTTCTTCTCCAGACTAACCATCTCTTTCTTCAAAGATTTACCTGTTTTTTAGTCTGGTTTTGAGGTGTCCCCATCCCGGAGCCTCTCCTCTGAAATACACTTCGGTATGTCCACATCCCTTCTCAGTAATGTAGATCCCAGGTAGCTGCTTCACGGCTGAGGACAGATGGCTGCATTAGTGACGTGTGGCGCACATCACACGGTTGCCTTGTGTCAAGCTTGGGGCTGATCTCGGTCAAGCCTTTTCCACCAAGCCGCATCTCCCCTGTGTGGTGCTGCTGCTCATGGTTCTGTGGCGTTTCTTCCTGCTCAAGTTCACGATGTTAGGATTCGGCCCACTGTCAAGCACTTTGTCATCCGAAGGCATCCATGTTGCCGTATCCCTTCCGACTTCCTGCTGTCAGAAGGTAGAGTCTTGCCTTTCTGTGTCATTCTCCACGTTCTGATTCAAGACACGGCATAGGACAGTCTGGTGCGTGTCACCTCAGTTCAGATTGGCCCCCGTTCACATCCTGGGAGTCATTGCACATCCCAAACTGCCCCGCCTCCTGCCTGATTAGATCTTGGGAGACCTCAGCAAATGCCTATCGAAACTTCACGCGTTTAATGTCGAGTCTGTTTTCTTACTCAATGCATCTACATCTTGGACTGAAAAAAAAAAAAAAAAAGACAGGGAAGAAAACAGAGTTAGATCTAATGTGACTTCTTAGTGAGTGCCCTTCTTTGGCCCCCATGGGGCCTTGGAAATGGAATGACTGACACAGACTAGGTCAGTGCTCAATGAATATTTGTGGATCTGAGCATGATTTTTTATTGAAAAACAAGCAAAAGAGCTTGCTCATGGCTCTTGCTGTGAAAAAAAAAAAAAAAAAAAAACATTTCTCTACACCTGTCTAGGACATCTGCTTAGGGAAGTCCCACCCCCAGCTTAGGTCCACGCCGGAGTATGAATCGACTATTTGCTAATCATGTAAATATTATTGCTGAAACGAAAACATGATTGAAGCCAGAAGTGTGAACCGAATGTAAGAAGTGCCAGCTCTTTAATGTAAGCAATTAATTAGGCATCATCTTTACGTTTGGTGATAGGTCCCAGGGTGTTAATCAAATCAAATATCACCACAGCTGCTGAGACAACAGGCTTGTTCAGGAAGGATTCTTTGCGCTGAAGGGGAGAGGGACGTGGCACCGAAATGACTTCCTGAGCCTTCAAGAGCTGAGGACCCCTCTGGGGGAATTGTGGGGCACGTGTGGACACTGTCTTGAGTCAGCTGATGTAGAAAGGGCTAGACAGAGCTGGGCTCACCTCCTGGTTCTGCTTCCTTCCAGCCTTGGAAAAGCACAAGATCTACCTGAGCCTTTGTTTCTTCAACTGTAAAATGGAGGGGACAACCCCTACCTTATGGGGCTTTCGTGAAGGTAAGAGACTCTGCAGATGGCCCGCTGGGGCAATGCCCAGCCTGCAGGAAGGACTCAGCGAGGCAGTCGGGGTGGTAGCAATGGTGGTTGTGAGCATTTGAATGGGTTCCAAGCCCCACGGTGCTGCCTACATGTCTCCTTTGACCTTGGACATGCCCTTCACTTTCAGAGCTTGCTCTTTTGTCTCTGAAAAGGCAGGATTGGACCAGAAGGCATCCCAGGGCGAAATGCCCATCATTCCATGACAGGATAGGAATTGAGACACTTTGGTGGTAAGTGGGACGAGACACGGGCAGACTCCCCTGATATGTGGGAGAGCTGCCTCACCACCAAGGATGACACTTCCTAGAGCATTCATGTTCCTTATTCCAACCCCCCAGCCCCATCCCATCCCGCCTGCAGTGAGCCGTCGTCTTCTCTAGGCCTCACCACCACACCTGCCGGGCTGTCCTCGCAGGTAGGGGCTCACGATGGAGCACATCCGTGCGGTGTACGGAGACGCTCGGCACCATGACAAGGGCACCTGGAAGTAAATTTTGGGAGGGAGGGCAGGCCTGTATCGAACTACTGCGAAATTTGAAATAACACTTCTTTTTCCTTGTTTTTCTTGTGGCAGTTTAGTACATGGTGGATGAGGAGAGTGAGGAACACACAGAAGGTTAAAACTACCGCCATTAGAGTGCTATGTATGTCCTTCCAGTCACTTCCATATAAAACGAAAATGACTGAACATTACCACCCTATCTCAGAGTATACTTTTCTCGGCATTTTCCCATTTCTTCATCACGGCCGTTTTAACTTTTACCGATTTCTGTTAATAGCGATGCCTTGGTTGTTTAGCAGAGACCCCCAAAGTAAGATGCTTGCCTCTAAGGCGTCCGTACACAAAGCAATCAGGGAACAGGGGGAAGATTTTAGAATTTCCATTTATATTTTTACCTCTTCTTTTTAAAATTGTGTGTGTGTGTGTGTTTATTTCATATCATGTAAAAATACGTCTGGAGGTAGACTCTCCCGAGCTGGGGTGGGGGTGCGGGGACACTGTTAGACACTTAAAACTTTGTCACCTCCTGCCCTCCTTTTTTTTTTTTTTAAGATTTTATTTATTCATTTACCAGAGAGAGAGAGAGGGAGAGCACAAGCAGGGAGAGAGGCAGGCAGAGGGAGAAGCAGACTCCCAGCAGGGAGCCTGACGTGGGACTGTGTCCCAGGATGCTGGGATCATGACCTGAGTCGAAGGCAGACACTTCACTAACTGAGCCACCCAGGTGCCCCAACTTCCTGCCCTTCTACCTCAGATACGGGCCTTCATCCCCGGGCTGGCAGCCTTGTGTGTGCCTGCTGGCTGCTTCTGTCTGTGCTTTACGTTACATTCCAGGCAGAAATCAGAGGAAAGAATGAGGAGTAAAGGATTTTCTCCTAGTGAGACTTTGCTTTTCATTCAAGAAAGGGCATTTTCCTGCTCATGGATCAAAACAAAGAAAGGTGGCAAATGGAAAACTTTCAGGTTCTCTGCTTCTGTGCCAAAGGAAGTCAGGGACATAGGGAATTGGGGATTGTTGTGGGTCTAGATTCTCCATAGGGTCAATTGCAGTCCTCCCTCCAGGAATACACATACATATGCACACACACACACGCACGTGTACACACACATACACACATGTGCACACACACACACACACACACACACACACAGCTTTGCCAGGTGATTTCAGGGGATGGTGGGAGACCTTCTCTGTAGGGTCAGCCTGGGACCAAATGGACGCTCTGCTCAGCCCAAAGCCAGGGAGCACGAGAGAAGCAGCAGTAAAAGGAGCTGGAAAAGAAAAGACAATATGAACCTCTATGAATGGGAGCAGCAGACAGGGAAAGCAGAGTGGCTCTGGAGGTTATAAGCATCAGGCAGGACAGTAACAGTGAAAAAGAAATATAATGGCAAAGAGAAATACGAAGGAAAAAGCAATCCTACAATGGGGAACAGGTGAACAGTCCTTTAGGTGTCTGAAGATTAAGGACGTGCACTCCCCGCAGGACAGAAGTCAGCTCTCCAGTGCGGGTGGGGGTGGCGGAGGTGGTGGTGGAGGAGGAGGCCGTTTAGAAGTTGGGCCAAGTTCTAATAACTTCTGTAGAAACACAAGACGTGCATTAGGACTTCAAAGGAGTTCTGCAGAAAGTTTGGTAACTTGGAGATTTGAAGTCTGATATCCGGGAATATCCATCAGGATCAGCTCCGTTCTGTAGAATGTGGCCACGTGATGTTACGTTAGCTGTTGCAAATCATTTCTAGTGCAGTTTACATGTTGGTAGGGACCGGTCACAGTGTTCGCATGAGACACATTCCTGATAACATACAATTAAGCAGCACAGTATCCAGCATTATCCCTGAAATGATTCTGTAGGACCAGTATCTTTGTACATTGTAGGTTGCAGGAGCCAAAAGTTTTTGAGAACAGCTAGGTGGTTGAGCCACATGTATTTTCCTCTAAGAAACTTGGTACCAGGGGCTCCTGGGTGGCTCAGGGGGTTAAAGCCTCTGCCTTCGGCTCAAGTCATGATCCCAGGGTCCTGGGATCGAGCCCCACATCGGGCTCTCTGCTCAGTGGGGAACCTGCATCCCGCCCCCCTCTCTGCCTGCCTCTCTGCCTACTTGTGACCTCAATCTCTCTGTCAAGTAAATAAATTTAATAAAAAGCCTTAAAAAAAAAAGAAACTATTTTTTTCCTACCAGAGAAGGATATTACTCTAGAAAATAAGTTAAAAAAAAAAAAGAAAGAAAGAAAAAGGAAATCTTGAAGATGAAGAATTCACTGATTTTTTCCCCCCCTAGAGGAAGAAATACCTGATTTCTGAAAACAGCTGATATCCTGAACAGTTTCCTGGAAATGACACCGCTGGTTAACTTTTATAAAGCATTCCAAGTGTTGATCAGCAAGTTCTGATACTTCCAAGTGCCCAAAGAGGTAAACAATTTAAATGAGTTTAATATTTTTACCTGTATCTGACTTGGAGGCTCACCTAACGTAAACTTTTCTGTGTGTGTGTGCGCCACCGACTTGATGTCTCTCTCTCATTATAAGGACACAAGCCTTAGGGGGTTAGGATCCCACACTTATGACTTCATTTAAAGCCACATCTTAAATATGGTGAGGGTTAGGACTACAATATATGAATTTTTTGGGAGGGGGAGGCACCGCTGAGTCCACTGCAATTTGTTTGTATCTCTCCAACTGTATGTTTCATAGCATCTCATAACCCCAGCAGTCCCTATACTCATTATCCTGTGACCCTACTTCTGCAAGGAAGGGTGGTGAGGCTGCTTATGCAGTTTAAGAAGACAGATGCGTGCTTGTGTTAGACAAGGTACCATCTTCTGCAAAGCAGCAAGACAAATACCTCAGTGGAAAATGGACAAAGAAGAGAGATCGAAATTCCCAGAAAGGAAAAAAACCCAAAAAACTAAAAAAACAAAAACAAAACAAAAAGCTAACAGGAACATGAAGAGATACTCAAACTCATTAGCCGACGGAAACATGCAAGTTAAATTAACAACATGGTATCCCTTTGCATGTACTAGACTGGCAAAATCAGGATTCTGGTGAGTGTTGGAGACACGGGGGCATGGGAGCCCTCACGTACTGCTGATGGGAGCATAAAGTGGTCGAGAAATCCTGCAGGGGCTCTGGTGGTGATAGCAGCTTAGGTCTGTGTATATTTCCTGACCCCACAAGTCCACTCTTGCATGCATATCAAGAAGGGATTTGCCCACAGTTCATAAGGGTCCTCTATGAGGAAGGTGACAAGGCCTGTCAGCTTGCCTGGGACAACTACAGTGCACAGCTGCCACAGCTCATGGCATTGCTCATAGCACTGTGTTCGCTCTCAAAACTGTTCATCCTGGGTATAAGGGCTGTGCTCCCAGCATACGTGTGGTGGTGGCGGGAGCAGGCAGGGAGGGTGTGGGAGGCAGTTTGCTGAGTGGAAAGGCCAAATGTGTTGGGTTCATGGTCTTCTGCAGAGAGAAGCAAGAGGGTGGATGTACCCTTAGAAAAACATATGGGTCTTAAGAACACGGGCTGAATGAAAAAGCAACAGACGGAGGTTTCTAACTATAGTTGCACACCATTAGGATTGATGCGTGTAAAACTATATGTTGTATAAGAACACAGTAGCAAAATGGCTTGCATGGAGCACATTGAAATGGTTGCCCTGGGACAGGTGAGGCATAGCCGTGAAATAAAAAGGAAGAAAGAAAGAAAATGAGAAGGGTCCTCTTAGACCAAAGATGATGACGAACCATTGAGAAGTGTGGTTAACTCAGGCCGTAGTATCTAAAATCGGAAAGAAGGAATCCCATCAAGATAGAAAAAAGCAAAGAATTTTTTAAGCATTCCAAAAAATTAAACTATAGCTTTCTTTTTTTTTTTTTTTTAAGATTTTATTTATTTATTGGACACAGAGAGCGAGAGATCCCAAGCAGGCAGAGAGGCAGGCAGAGAGAGAGGAGGAAGCAGGCTCCCTGCTGAGCAGAGCCTGATGCAGGGCTCGATCTCAGGACCCTGAAATCATGACCTGAGCCGAAGGCAGAGACTTAATCCACTGAGCCACCCAGGCGCCCCAAACTATAGCTTTCTTGAGAAATTTGTGTTTATTTATTGGTTTGCTTCTTTAGACTCTTAGGCTCTAAAAGACAATTAAATCTGCTTAGTAAGTATCTTAAATAGGGGCCCCTGGGGAGCCCAGTCAGCTAAGCATCTGACCCTTGATCTCAGCTCAGGTCTTGATCTCAGGGTTATGAGTTCAGTCCCTGTGTTGGGCTCCATGCTGGGGTGGAGCCTACTTAGGAAAAAAATTTAAAAAGTATCTTAAATAAGAAAAAAAATAAACATGAGAATCACTGAGCAAGGAAGGCAGAATACAGAGTATACAGAACTAGAAAAGGTAAGGCAAAATCAGGTGTGAAGTTAATATCTAAAATTCACACCAAAGATCCTGTAGATTTTCCAGAATCATTCCAAGTGCTAAGAAGCAGCCCAGTTGTTCCCCATTCTGAGATCAGAGAGAGAATTCTCCCTTGGGCTCTCCTAAGGAGGGCCTTGTGTAATGAAACAGTAACCTAGAAAACTCATCATTACAGAAAGACTCATCCCAAAGCCATGTTGAATACCTAAATGCTAATTTACTCTAACAGGGTTTGGGCTTCTTGGATTTCTGCCAGATAACTAGGTTTCAGTTCTGGGATCCTTGAGGAAATGTTCCTGTGAATGCAGTAAACCTTTGTGGCCCGCAGACATTTGGGCTTTTCCACTTGGTTATGAAACACAGGGCTATAAATTTCTGGTCATTATGGCATCTGCTAATGAAAGGAAAAAAAAAAAAAAAAAAGGGAAGTGTTCTTCTTCCAGATTCCACAAGCACCATTTTGCCTTTCTGCCCCTGAGAAGGGGGCAGGAGACGAAGAGAAAATGTTTTCCTCTATCTCTTCCTGAAGCAACTTTCGCAGCAATTAAATTTTTATTGACTAAAAACCAGACATAGTAGTTGCTATAGTGGCTACAGGAAGTTAAGTCTATTATGTGGAAACAGGTCCCACCAACAGACTGAGGCGAGCAAGAAGCAGTGCATCATGGAAGGGTTTAGGGGCAGGCACCTTCAGAAAGAGTCCACTCTGAGAGGTGACCTCCACATGGACCTTTAGGGTGTGTGGGAGGGAGTGTGAGGGGTAGGGGAGCCCAAGAGACAAGCTGGTGTTTGGTGCACTGTGCGTTTGGAGCAAGTATAGTTCATCAGATTCTTTGAAATAACCCCTGAGCACTGTCCAGTTGTATTGGATTTTATTTTTATCAAGTGAACTCTGCTTATTAATTCAGTTTTTTTTTTTTTTTAAAGATTTTATTTATTTATTTGTCAGAGAGAGAGAGGGAGAGAGAGCAAGCACAGGCAGAGGGAGAAGCAGGCTCCCCGATGAGCAAGGAGCCCGATGTGGGACTCAATCCCAGGACGCTGGGATCATGACCCGAGCCGAAGGCAGCTGCTCAACCAACTGAGCCACCCAGGCGTCCCTTAATTCAGTTTTTAAGAGCCCGAGAGAGGGAGGGATTGAAGGTTGATGCCGAAATAGCGGTAATTACTACCTTTCCTGTACCCTGTATGTGACTTGGGAACTCATCTTGTCAATACCTAGAGACTCTTTCTTAACCTCTGAATGTAGGACTGACTGTAGGCTGGCTTGTGACTTGTTGTGCCCACAGAATGTGCTGGAAGCCATGATGTGCCATTTCTAAGCGCAGGTTCTCAAGAGGCTTTAAATACTTCTTTCTCTCACCTTCTGTTTCTGTCTGTCTGAACGTTGCACAGCCGTGATGGAAACACATCCAGGCCAACTTGTCCAATGATGAGAAACAAGGCCCGTTTACTCTTACTGCTCTGGCTGATTGTCGGACTATGCTAGCCCTGTATTAGATCAGCCAGCACATGTGGCCCAAGCACCAGGGGAGCACAAGTGCTGGAGCAAGCCCAGGAGAGAGCAGCTGAGCCTCTCCCAGGGCAGCAGAAGTGCCCTGCTACCCTAGATGTGTGAGCAAAACCCCATGCCAATCGTCTGAAGTCTTTGAGTTTGGACATGGTTGTTAGGCAGCAATAGCTAACTGATACAGGATGGTTCCCTGCAACCGTATTATAATTAATAGGAAAAAAATTTTCCTATGGCCATAAATAAAAGAATACAAATGCAAATATTACAAAGAAAAACAATAACCACACCTTGACATTCTGGTTTGTGTTTTAGGATCTTCTAAGCCAGTGAGCATGGACTCCCCTGAGAGCCCGAGTAGCTGTGAGGAAGTAGACAAACTGTAGTTCCTAGACTTGAAAAATGGAGCATCAGACCCTAGACAACTGGTTTTTAAAACACTCCCGCCTGGGATTCCCAGCATGACTGTGAGGAGACGGCCATATGTCTGTCTTAGGAATAAAGTCTCTGAAATTTAAGTCCCCATTTTCCCCATCTCCTTCTACTTTACATGACAGAGGGTTGTTTTCTCTTCAAATATCTTTAATTACTCTTCAATTGCATTGCACCTGCTCCTATGAATTCTCCAGCAGCTCCTTTCTTGGGGCATTGTTTTACACTCCGCTGGTTCATGGCTCATTGCCTCTCCTCAGGGAGAAGAAGCGGGGATGTGCACAGAAACACTTGTCACAAGCAAAGCTGGAAAACAGCAACTTTTAATTGGGTTCTACGATGGTTTCTGTGGCCACTTCTGACCCCTGACATTTTCTTTTCTTTGAGTTTTGTCATCAGTTTTATTGTGAGCAGTTTGGTTGGGCTTCGTGTTTGCAGCAGGAAGGAGAGACCGGCCCCTCTCTCCTGTGAAGCCCCAGCATCTGTTACACGGTGGCTGAGTCTCATTATTGCTGCCGCTGCTGGGCTGCCAGGTCTTTAGAGAGCAGGCGTGGAGGGCTCTGGGATTCACTAATGACTCCTGGAGAGGTGCCCGAGGAGGGTTACCATCTTGGGGAGGCCATTGTGAAAACGTGCCTGTCTGTGTCCTGCAGGAAATGAAAGAATCCTTTCCTTTCAGCACGACTAAAGGAGGCAGTAACAGAAGTCTTAGGACCTCTATACAAGAAAATTAGGTTTCAGTTTATAAAATACCTAGGAACTTTAGGGATCTTCACGCTCTTTCTCCTTTTCAGAAATTAAATAATTAGAGCAGTGTGGTCTGACGATGTTTGAGATGGGGCTGGAGTGCTGGTTTCAACACGTACTTGGGTTTCCTGGCTCTACCGTGAGAACTGTATGCTTCATGGCCCGTTACTTTAGTTCTCAGAGACTTCAATTCCTACCTATGAAGTGAGAGTGATATTAAATTTGTCATAAATATTAACTTATTTAAATGTGTATAATGCCTAGCAAGCTTGGAGCATAAATGTAGTTGGTAAATGTAGTTCATTTGTCCTTCCTCTCTTCCCACCTTTCCTGAGTTTTAGCTTTTTGTTTGTCTCCTTGTTTTCTTGCTTGTATATGTGTGTGTGTGTGTGTGTGTGTGTGTGTGTGTGTATGTATAAATATAAATATATATGTGTGTAAACTTTTTTTTTCTTTGTAGAATGAAGTATGTGTTTTTGGAAAACAAGACATTGATACAAAAATCTTGAAACTGTACTTTTTACCTAATAATCTCACTTATGTAAATGTGTACTTAGACAATGGACCCAATTTTTTGAAGTACAAAGGTATGTAGTCATAAAGAGATCCTATTTTTGCTTCAAAAATATGTCCTTCCTGGTCATTTTCCTGTTTACCGTATTCTTAAAAAAGGCACCGTCTTCACACTCTTTTTTTTTTTTTTAAATCATTTGTGCTATTCATTACTTATTCTCATTATTGTTTCCATGCAGTCAGTAAATTCCTGTCCCTTCCCCAAATCATTAAAAAAGAGACCAGAACTAATTCCCCATGGGCTCAACATGAATCACTTCCTTCTAAAAAAAGATTATCAAATAGACCTATTTCTTTAGTCTAAGCAGCTAGTTTCCAGGAGAAGCAAAACTCTGGATTATAACCCATCTTGCATGTTTATGCATCTATTGGGAGATATTTCATAATAATAAACTATGTCAGTTCCTCATAATATTTGGAATTAAATGGTCTAAAATACACTAAGAAAACAGTCCAGAAAGCATTCAAAATAAAGAAAAGGGAATTCATCTTGACTAGTCACTTGCTGCTTGCTCATCCCAATGCTAGGGTTTTCCAAGGAATTGCTTTTATAAAAACAAACAAACAACAAAAACCCCTGCTGGTAAGCATTTTAATCCCCCATTTCCTGAAAAGGAAATTCAGCTCCAGAATTTCAAAGGGCTTGCCTACAGACCAAGAATTTGAACAAAGCGTTGCTGGACTTTAAAATCCATGTTCTTCCTTCTATTCCCACCTGCCTCCAAGGCAGTTGATTCTTACATTGGCTATACACTGTACTCATTTGGAAAGCTTAAATAAAAAAAAAAAAAAAAAGAATACCCAACACAATACTGAAAAAGAACAAGATTGGAAGACTCATACTACCAAATTTCAAGACTCGAGTCATCAAGACTTCAGTAATCAAGACTGTGTTCATTGGTGAGACAGAAGACACACAGATCAGTGGAACAGAATAGAGAACCCAGAAAAGACCCAGACAAATACAGTCAACTGATCTTTGACAAAAGAGCAAAGGCAATGCAATGGAGAAAGCTTTTCAACAAGTGGTGCCGGAACAATCAGAGTCCTTACATAAAATAAAATTTTAAAAATGAACCTAGTCCTGGACCGTACACTTCTACAAAAATGAACTCAAAATGGATCATAGACCTGAATGTAATATACAAAACACTTAAACTGTTAGACTAAGACATAGGAGAAAAGCTATGTGACCTTGAGTTTGAGGATGAGTTTGTAAGTGTATAATACAAATCATGATTTATTAAAGAAAAATTGAGAATTCAGACATTGTTAAAATTAAAAACTTCTGTTGTCTAAACCCTGGAAAGAGAACCAAGGGACAAGCCACAGACTGGGAGAAAATATTTTCAAAACACATATCCAATAAAGGTCTTATATTGAAAATATAAAAACAACTCCTAAAACTTAATAAGAAAACAATCAGATTTTTGAATGAGCAAAAGATCTGAACAGACGCTTCACCAAAATGCTTCACCAAAGAAGATATACAAATGGAAAGTTGAGGCATGTAAAGAGATACTCAACAGCATTTGTTATTAGGGAATTACAAGTTAAAACAGTAATTGATGAAGTTTTTGAATATAGGTGAGGTTCAGTGGGGTGGAGGCTGGAGCCAGCGACCAAGAAAGAATTCTTGAGACATCTTTGGTGCAAAATGGTGGTTTATTAAAGCACAGGGACAGGACCTGTGGGCAGAAAGAGCTGCTGTCCCAGGGTTGTGAGGGGTGGTAAGTTCTGTGTGATGAGGTTGGGGAGGTAAGGTAAGGGAGGTTTCAATAGAACTTTCATATGCTTAAGAGGACCTTTAAGATATGGGATACCAATGACCTTGCCATTGTCAAGGTCTTTTTTTCCCTTCTTAGCAAGGCATTAACATTAAGATAGGTGGGAGATTCCTAAAGAATGTCACATATGTCCCACCCAGGAGTGGGGGTGGGGGAAGGTTGCAGGGTGTCAGTGTTTGTCCTCAGCCAGCCTTCTGTTCCCTCATCAGTAATGAAATAACACTACACATCTATTATAGTGGCTAAAATTTAAAAACTGGCATCAGTTAGCTAAAGCTATGGAGCAACAAAATAGTCTCATTCATTGCTGGTAGGAATGCCAAATACTAGAGACACTTTGAAAGATACTTTGGTACTTTCTTACAAAGATAGGTGCAGTCTTACTATATCATTCAGTGATTGAACTACTACTACATATTTACTGTTTTGAAAACTTATATTCATACAAAAAAAAAAACCTACATAGGAATGTTTATAGCAACGATATTTATGATTTCCCAAACTAGAAGCAACCAAGAGGTCCTTCAATAGGTGTATAGATAAGTAAGCTCTGGTACACATCTATATAATGGGAGATATTAAGTTGTTAAGTGAAAGAACCCAGTATGAAAAGGCTATATATTTTATGACTCAGATTACATGACATTCATGAAAAGGCAAAACTATAGAAATGGTAGAAAGATCAGTGGTTTCCAGGGGCTCAGGGGAAGGGTTGATTAAGTGAAGCACGGAAAATTATTTAAGACAGTAGAACTATTCTGTATGATAGCTATAATGGTAGATATATTATGCATTTGTCAAAACCTATAGATCTTTACAGGACAAAGAGCAAACTTGATGCAAATTTTTTTTAAACATTTTATTTTATTCGACAGATCACAAGTAGGCAGAGAGGCAGGCAGAGAGAGTGTGGGAAGCAGGCTCCCTGCCATGCAGAGAGCCCCATGCAGGGCTTGATCCCAGGACCCTGAGATCATGACCTGAGCTGTAGGCAGAGGCTCAACCCACTGAGCCACCCAGGTGCCCCAAACTTGACACAGATTTTAAAAAGTTATTTAGTAGGTTGGGATCCCAGGATGAAATGCAGAATTGTGACAAAACAATGTAACTGTATTGCAAATGTATTGAACAACCTTACTGAAGGTATGGAGGAGAAAATGTACTGACCTAAGTAACCTTGGAAATGAGTGGAGTCTGTAAGACTAGAGGCAGAAGGAACTGTACATAAGCGTGCTGTAGTTGATAAACTTGTTTCCCGTGAGGGTACAGGTTAATAATTCTGATACCACTATGCGTGCATACTGTAAGTCAACAGTTAAGTAAATGTGTAGACAATGGTGGGAGCCAAGTTTCTCACTGTTGGCGTGGGATGTTATAGAAAAGAAGAGAGCCTGGAAACATCCAAGTGATAATTGGATTAAAGTTGGAGATGTCAATATGGACTCATATTAGCATAATATAGATACAAATAGTTACATACAGAAGTACTTACAGGTGTGTGTATATGCATAGGTTAGTATTCACACACATAATTTCCTTGTTCTGTTGACAGAAAGAACCTAGAAGCAATGTCACCCCTGTAGCAATGAGCACACCTAGCACCCAGATCTTGGTTTCTAATATCCTTCTCCAACCAAAGGAACCAGAACTTGGATAAATGACTGATCCTAGGACTAGGGCAGGAAATACCTAAGATGAGCGTGGAGCATCTTATGAGGCCCAGAAGTAAGAAGGTGCTCAGAAAAACACCACCACTACCAAAAAGAAACACAGGGCCAACTAAAAGAACTCCTAATAGCCAGAACTGGAATGCTGAAATAGCACGAATAAATTAATAGTAGATTGAAACTCAAAGTAGAAAATAAATGTATCTATATGATATAAATAAATGGAGGAAAATAGACACATTTGCCGTATCGAAGAATTCTAAAGATTTCATGTAGGTTCTAAGCCCCAAGGAAATAGAATATAACCCTGCATTCCTTAAGTGTGGGTTGCAGAAGGTGACTTCCTTTGGAAGAGTCCAGTAAGATCAAAAGAATAAAAGACTAACATTGTCCTGGAGAAACCTGACAAACACTGTCTCAGCCAAATGATTAGGGTCCACTTCACTACTGACAAGTCATGTTAACATACGTGTCCTTGATCTGATGTGATAAGAATGGCTTCCTCTTATGGTCTTCTTCCCAAAAGGATGTAAACCCAGTCTGATTATGAGAAAAACATCAGACCAATCCCAACTGAGGGGCACACTACAAAATATGTGGCCAGTACTCCCCAAAGCCATTAAGGTAATCAAAACCAAGGAAAGTCTGTGAAATGCTTGCAGCCCAGAAGAGCCTCAGAAGACAGGAATCCTGGATACAGAAAGCAAATTAGGGGAAAACTGAGGAAATATGAATAAAGTGTGGATTTTCATTAATAATATGTAGTAATATTAGCTCCTTAGGGATGCCTGGTCTGCTTAGTCGGTTACGCATCCGACTCTTGACTTTGGCTCAGGTTATGATTTCTGGGTCGTGGGATCGAGCCCTGGGCCCCGTTGTGTGCTCAGCGGGAATCTGCTGGAAATTCTCTCTTCCTCTGCCTCTCATCCCACTCATGTGCATGATCTCTCTCTCTCTCTCTCTCTCCTTCTCTCTTTCTCAAATAAATAAATCTTTAAAAAATATGAGCACATTGATTGTAACAAATGTACCATACTCCTATAAAATGTTCATAATAGGGGGAAAGGGGTGTGGGGTATATGGGAAATGTCTGTAGTCTCTCTGCAGTTTTTTCCATAAACCTCAAGCGCTTCTAAAATCAAACATTTATTTAAAAGAATTTGTAATGCCTGGTGCTACCCTCAGATTCTGATTTCCTCTGGGTTGTGGCCCAACCCCGAAGACCTTAGAGAGCCGCCTGGGTGATTCCCATGTGCTTCCTGCAAAGGACCCTAAAGGAAGGGCAGATGTTCCCTTCTCTTTTGTCTAATTACAATCAATGCTCCGACCTTGTCCTTGGTTAAACAGCAGCGTGACTTAAAGATTTTGGTGGTTTGACTGCAGGAGTTCTTTAAACGTACGGCCAGAGCTACGGAATTTGGAAAGTGATATTTTTCATTAAATAAAAATTCTTCTCCAGGAGGCTTCAAGGACCGTAAGCAGCTGAGGAAAGAGTGAAGGGCAGACGGTACCAGGCGCGTCATCCGTCTAAATCCGTGCTCAGCGGGAGAGCCTTTCCTTTCCTGCTGCTCCGCTGGGCCTCGTGTACATGGAAGTAAATCATCCCTGAGCTTTTAGGTGCAGCGGGTTTGACTGTAAGTGGGTGGTAGGCGCATTCTCCAGGGTCTGCTTGAGACCCCTGATGTAAAAGCACCACGAGGTGGGGAGGGCCGGTTAAGGCTCAGGAGCGGTGACCTGCAGCCAGCCTCGTGTTTTCCTCTTGCAGGAAATCCAGCAGCCAAGTTCCTGGGGGGTGGGGTCCCATCTGATGCTGGAGGTAACCGGCTCCCCCAGTCAGGGACTTGATGCTCTTGACCTTGACGCTCTTGACCTCGGCGCTCTTGCCCCCAGCACCCAGACTGGCCTCTATGAAGAGACAGAGCCCAAGAGGTGACCTGTCCTCACACACAATCGTGGTGCCTATGGGACATAGCGAGGCTCTATTTTCTGGACTTGCTGTGGTTGCTGAAAACCTGAAGAAGCCAGGAAAGTGCTTCCTGTGCCTGAAGGTATGAGGAAGAGTTATTCCCCCCATTGTTTTCTTTCTCAGAAGACAGAAATAGTCATTAGTAGAAATTTCTGCTTTTTTAAAAACCTGTAAATATTTTTAATTTTTATAGTTGATTTTATTATTTATTTTATTTTATACATGACCATATTAGTGTATATTAATTATGTATCAGATAATATAGAATATCATATATTAATATATAATTAATATTTAATCTTCTAGAATACACTGATGATATAATTAATAATATATAATTAATTATGTAAATAAGTATATATAATTATTTTAATAAATAATTTTAAACCTGTAAAATATTAAGCAACCAGAAAATATTTATTGTTCTTACACATAGTTCCTATACCATGCTAGGCACTGAGGGGGACATTTGTAAAGCTGAAAATTAATAGTGGCCTTTTATTCTTTCATCTAAGCAATGCTTGAGTGTGTATCGAGTAACAGACATCTGGGCACTAGAGATTAAGAAAACTAAGATTGGTTTCCTTTCTTAAGTAGCGTGTAGTTCAAGAACTTATGGTCTAGGATGGGGGTTCCCAGTTGGAGGTGATTTGCTCCCCAGGGGACAGGGGACAGTGTCTGGAAGACAGCTGGTTGGCACTGCTGGGATGGTTGGGAGGTGCTCCTGACATTGAAGGAGTAGAGACCAGGGATCCTAGGGAACATCTTCCAAAGCACAGGACAGCCTCCAACAACACAGAATTATAGGCCCCAGAATGTCCCTAGTGCCAAGGTTGACAGTCCGTGCAAACCCAGTGGGCCCTTCCTTAAACCAGGAGCCCACTCTCCAGGTGTCAGTTAACAAAGCAAACCGTAAAGCCACCTCCTGCCCTCTCTTTGCCAGGAGGGGCTGGAACAGGGCGGGACCCCAGCTGAAGAGAGAGGAAAGGTTACCACCCTGCCATCCATGCAGGGTACAGTGGCACTGATTGGAGGACAGTCAGCATTCTTCTTTTGGTTCCCAGAATGATAACTAGGATATCCCAGGACAGAGGGCATGTCCAGTTGAATCAGGCTGCTCCACAGACGACCTGAGCCTTCTCCTTTTTATTAAGAGCAGCCGAGTCTCTAAGTCAGCGGCTGATACACAGGCGTCTTAGCAAATACAGCTGATCTTTGAACAGCAGGGGTCGGAACTGCACGGGTTCACTTACATGTGGGTGTTTTTCGATAAATACAGTTAAGTACTGTGAATGTATTTTCTCTTCCTTTGGATTTTCTTAAGAGCATGCTCTTTTCTCTAGCTTTATTGTAAGAATGCAGTATATAAGATGTATGGCATACAAAATGTGTGTTAATTGACTTTCTGTGATCACTAAGGCTCTGTTTACTAGTAAAGTTTTGGGAAACTCAGAAGTCGTTCAAGGATTTTTGACAGTGTGGAAGCTTAGCCCTCCTAACTTCTGAGTTGGTCAAAGGTCGACTGTAATATTATTGAAAGTCAATGACACTTTTAAAATTTAAACATAGCAGGGCGCCTGGGTGGTTCAGTGGGTTAAAGCCTCTGCCTTCGGCTCAGGTTGTGATCTCAGGGTCCTGGGATCAAGCCCCACATCAGGCTCTCTGCTCAGCAGGGAGCCTGCTTCCTCCTCTCTCTCTTGCCTGCCTTTCTGCCTACTAGTAATCTCTGTCAAATAAATAAACAAAATCTTAAAAAAAAAAAAAAGACTTCTAAAAAAAAAATTTAAACCTAGCATTTGCTCCTCGGTTGAAACTACTATAAAACTTTTGGTCTTGTCATATGTATTACTTTCAAGTTTAAATTTTACAAGTGGCCTTGCAACCATGCTGCTCGATCTAGCCCTGGCCACATGTGGCTTTTTAAACTTAAATTAGTTGAATTGAAAGAAAATTTAAAATTTATTCCACCACCACACCGGTCACATGCAAAGTGCTCACTAGCCGCACGTGCCTACTGACTGCTGAACTGAACAGCGTGAACATTTCTATCATCACAGAAAGTTCTATTGGGCAACACCACCTTATAAGACTTTTCTAAGGATGCTTGCCAGCATGAGCAGTTATTGCTAGAACAGGCTTGTTTTCTAGCCGCTGAGACCCCACGGCAAGCACTTTGCATCATCTCGTTATCCTTGTCTGTTGGAAAGACCTGTTTTGCTGGGAGGGACGGTCTTTTGTCAGCCATGCAGTTCTGTGAAGGGTTTATGTCATGGATGTTGGGTAATATATCAGATGACTGAAACTGATTTTCCAGAAGGTATAACAGTGTAAAATTCAAGTAGATAACCTCTATAAGGCATTTCTGATCTAAGTCAAGTGTGCATTGTTAAATATTAATTCCATTAAGGTATGTCAGTAGAGAATTAAGATATGTGACCCAAATAGATTTCTTTCCAGTAATTGAGTATGATAGAGAACTTGGTGCTCCGTGGATCTTAACTGGGGATAAGTCAGGAAGAAGGGAGGAGGAGGAACAGAAAGACTGGGGGGCTCCTGCACAATGCATGGGTTGTCCCCACGGAGGGTTTGTCAGCACGGTGGGGCAGGCGGGTGGGTACGGAAGGTCTTGCCCATGTCTATTTTGAAAATATTTCCCCCGTAAGTCCGCTGTACCCAGTCCAGGGGAGTATTGTTTAGAGATATTGAAAGAAAATGATTAATGTGCCTCTTTTCCACTGTATGATGGGGGCGGGTAACCTTAAAAAGACACCTGGGCTCCACCTCTAGGTAGAATTCCGTGCTCTTTGGGTGGGCCCAGATTTCACTGTCCCTCTTTCAGAAGACCCACTGGTTGTTTCCAGCAACCCCTCCCCCTAGGTCGCTTAGGATCAGCTGGTTTAGAACCACTGCCTCAGGCACTTCCTTCCAGTATCTGTGTCTGTCTCTGGCAAGCCTGCTCAGGCTGTCTATCACAATCCCTTCTTGGATGTATTTTCTTATCAGTGCCTGAAGTGATGATGCGGTGTGCTGCTGATCGAAGAGGTGTCACATGTGCCCGGGACACGGTGGCCAGAGAGGACACTCAGGTAAGGAAACTGAGGAGCCCAATTTTAGTTTGCGCTCAGGTTACAGGGTGCACTTTGAGAGGAAGGTGGGCCATGGGTGTCTGAGCAGGGCTAGAAATCCTCTCTAAGAGGCCCTCGTCAAGCCCTTGGGCAACTGTTTCGGTTGAGATTTCAGTTTGGCCCTGGAGTTTGGGTCGTGTTTGTTAAGATCAGAAGGCTGTTCCTAACTGGAGAGACACCTAGCCATCTATCAGATGGAGAGCCCGCTCTGCTGATGGATAGAACGCTTCAACACCCTTATCCCAACCCTCGTTTAAACTGGAATTTCACACCATGTTGTCAGGGCATATTGGGCCTGAATGGACCTGTCTTTCACTTTTGTTTTTTCTGTTAATGCATTTAACATAGCTCTAGTCCATTCCACATTCTCTTTATCCTTGGTTTCAGATTTTCCTCTGGCAGAAATTCAGTTTTCCCTACGCTATGTAAAATGCTGATCACTTGGGATTTTAAAAGCATAAGGTGGGACTCATATCATTGGGAAACTATCCAGAATATAAAGTCCTTTCGGTGGCATGTTGCACAACATATGAAATAAGCAAAAAATGTTCTAGCATCCCCAGCAAATGTCCAACCCTAGCTTCCCGTGCCTCTGCAGGGCAGCAGAATATGTTGGTTGTGAAGGTAAAAATAAGGTATGAAAACAAGGAGACTGAAACAGATTATAAATCAGTGGGTTTAGTTCCATCTCTGATAAGACTTTGTGAATGTTTCTCCATGGGGTCTCCCAGGACTTGGGATGTCAGGGGTGTGAAATGCCCTAAGATTCTGGAGACCTGCCCGGGTTTGTCTTTCCTAGAGAACCCAAAAAAGGAGAAGGAGAATCTTAAAGCCATGTTTAGTTTTGGCTTAAAAAATTCAGTAATCCCAAGGAAGTGAGGAAGGAAGATCCCAAGGGAGCTTCCCAAGGGATCTTCCCAAGATCCCAAGATCCCCAAGATTCCCAAGATCCCAAGGGATCTTCCCAAGGGAGTGAGGGAAGGTAAGGGGTCAGAGGGAGGGGAGGGGAGGGAAGACTGACTCTAGAACTGCTTGCTGGGACTGCGTCATTCATTAGCAAATATAACTATCTGTCATGCGCCAGACACTGTGGTAAGATGTGGCTATGTGACACGATAAAACATATATTTGGTCTTTGTCCCCAGTCCTGGCTGGCACAGAGCTCCTAAAATCCTTGCGATTTTAAGAGTATTAAGAATATCTTTTGTACACTAATGAGGTGACTGAACACAGGTCCTTAGATCGCTTCAGGACAGGGTTGTTGACAAGGAACCAATCATGGGAGAGGACTAGACCAATCAGCCTGGCCTTCAACAGCCAGGGAGGAGAGAGGAGCCAGAGATGTAATTCCATCATCAGCGGCCAGTGATTTAGTAAATGGTTTAGGAATGAAGCTTCCAGAATGCTCTGAAACAATGAGGCTAGTGGAGCTTTCAGGTTGGTCAAGACGTTGATGTGCTGAGAGGGTGACACACTCAGTGGGTTAGAAGTTGTGGATATCACCCCCGATCCATCCCTCTGTACATTTCCCTGGGAACCTCTTCCATTTGGCTGTTGCTGAGTTGTAGCCTTCTGTTGAAACTATAATAGAGACTAGAGTGCTTTCATGAGTTGTTCTAGCGAGTTACTGAACCTGAGTGGGAGTCACAGGGACCTCCAAGTCTGTGGTCAGTTGGACAGATGGTTAGGTTTCCTGGGGACCACATTTTGTGGCTGATGTCTAAAGTGGGGGCCTCTTGTGGGACTGAGCCCTTAATTTGTGGGGTCTGTGCTAACATTTGAGTAGTGTCAGCACTGGATTGAATTATTAGATACCGGTTAGTGTCAGAGTATTAGAAAAGTGATCGGTATTGGAAGGACGTAGCTGGGGATAAGATGGTGGACAAGAGCGGACATGTTTCTGTTCTGTAAAACTTACAAATACCTTAATGCATCTGTTGGGTTATTTCACGCTATGCTAAATTTCACCTACCTCCAGATCCTCTCACCCCAGTCTTTAGAGACTGACCCTTATGGACCACATCCATGGGCACCCTGCCCTTCGTCTCTGGTTGGACTTGACCAAATGGGGAGCCCTGGTGGGAAACTGAAGGGAGGGAGAGAACGAGGTCACTCAGGATACTTAACTCTCCTAACTTCGTCCTTGGGAAGATGCCTTGGCTCTGTCCTGAGACAGAAGCCCACTACTCCTTTCAGGACAGCCTTCTCTATATGGCTTCCTCCTCCTTCCAGATTCTGTTAACCACTGCTCCTCTGTCTCCTTGTGCCAAGGGGGTGGGAACAGTGCTTTAGCTCCTAATCCTAGATTATCGCCCCCACAATTCCTTTTTTTTTTTTTTAATACCCTGGGTATACCTTTGTAAAATTAAAAAAAAATTATTTACACAGAATAAATAAACCTTATTTGAATGATTCTGATAGGGACGAGCCATCTCGTTGGGACCCTAACTAATATAAGCACTGTCCATTTAAATGCCAGACTTGTGGCCAAATATGTTGATTTTTGTTTTAACATCGTGGATGCTAAACCAGCCATTTAGCTGCTGCTTAAGAAGGCCACCCTCATTAGCAGTGATACAATCACTTCACAGAATGCTTATCTTGGTACATCCTTTGGCCTGAGAGCATACCTTCGGTGAGGGAAAGAGAAGGGGAACTAGGCCATCAGTTCTGTTTAATAGCATTTGCAATTGCAATTTCAGTTGCCAGAATGCTCTTCTTACCCATTATGGTTCTGGCATTAGTGCTGTATTCCAGGCTTGGGACATACAGCAATAGCCCAGGATTTATACCAGCACGATACATTCTGATGAGAGGCTGATAAATGTTGTAGAAAGCAATTGTTATTAGCTGTTTTATTGGTGAAATAAAACAGGGTAGTAGCACTCAGAAGCTCAGTAATTGTGCCTAGGACATGTTTCCTTCCATGCCAAGCATTACGTTTATTATGGGTCTTTTTGTGTGAATCTCCCCCTCCCCCAACACCTCCTCTAGAATTTCTCAAAAGCTGGTTTTCCCAAATGATGAGTGTCTTGTAAAAAGATTCCCATTTATAAGTTTGCCTTTCATTGGAGTTACTTTGAGCCTCCTTTCGTCCTTATTTTGCTTTCCAAAGCTATTACTGAAATAAAAAGTTGGGATGGCCAGACCGGATCATGAGAGATGGCTTCAGCCTGTGTGTAATTGTCCATCGATCTGTAGATGAGAGGGAAAGCTTTTCTCCCAAGAACGGTATATGATTACATTTCAGGAGAGCTGGTGGGAGGAACTCTCATCCTTGTAAAAAGCACTTTCACAGGATTTGCCCCCTCATGCTCTAGCTGAGGAAACTGAGACCCAGAGATACCAGGCGGGAGACCTACCCGAGAACACGACTCCTATTAGTGTACTGGGGCTGCTGGGACAGAGGGCCCCAAACTGAGTGGCATAAATGACAGACATGTATTGTCTGTGAATTCTGGAGGCTAGAGTCCAAAATCCAGGTGTTGGCAGGATCGGTTTCTTCTGAGGGCGGGGAGGGACTGAATCTGTTCCCAGGGTCCTCCTGGACTTGTCCATGGCTGTCTTCTCCCCATGTTCATTCGCGTCATCTTCCCACTAGGTGTATCTGTGTCTAAATGTCCCCTTCTTACAAGTACACCGCCATATTGGATTAAGGCCCATCCTAAGGACCTCATTTTAACTTGATTACCTCCCTAAAAACCCTATTTCCAAAATGAAGTCACATTCTAAGGTACCAGTGTTAGGACTCCAATGTGCGAATTTGGGGGGGATTATAAGACAAGCCCAAATACTGCCTAGAACCTTGGTCTTCCAATGCCCTTGCTTGTTTTTTCCCTTCCTGCCCCATGTGTCTTTTAATATCCGTACTCTCCTTGCTGCAGAGGAGATGTGTTCTTTTTCGTGGACATGGGGTACAGAGGTGGGTCAGAACCTCCAATTTCTCAGACATTTCAAATCAATTTAGAAGAATATCCAGTCTAGGTAAGTTCAGAGGAGTAAGGATTCTTATTAACATAGCCTGAAAATAAAATCAGCTTGGAGGTAAGCAACACATTTTTTATTATTATGTGGCCGATAATGTTGAAACTTTTGAGTGAGAGATGAATTTCTCCCAGACCTGTCTCATAAACTGCGGTTGATACTATCACACTGTGATGAGAAACGTGTTTGTCCAATTGTTTTCCTCTTTGATGTGGAGCTCTCTGTCCCCGGGGCAAAGACTTCCACGGAAGCAAGGCTCCCTTCTAGATGTCCTGCGATGAGGCTTTGGCAGAACCAGTGCCCAAATCCTGCATTTTAGGTTTAATTCTAAGAATCATTTTGTCAGAGTAGAGATGTTTAAAACATCTAAAGGTTATGAGGCGGCCACAATGGTGTGAGAGATATCTGAGGGAAATGTTTGCACATTTGTAGGAAGATATTTTTGTCATTTTATTCCAAGTGGTCTTTTAGAGAAGGCAGATCTAAATAAGATAAATTAAAAAAAAAAAAGGCTTAGAGTTGTTAGTTCATGTACCATGTCACCAAGGTCAAGGTGGCTTGCTCACCGTTGCATTAATGAAAATCGCTTTCATTAAAAGTTGGAACAGAGGGATGCCTGGGTGGCTCAGTTGGTTGGATGACTGCCTTTGGCTCAGGTCATGGTCCTGGGGTCCCGGGATCGAGTCCTGCATCGGGCTCCCAGCTCCATGGGGAGTTTGCTTCACTCTCTGACCTTCTCCTCGCTCATGCTCTCTCACTGTCTCTCTCTCAAATAAATAAATAAAATCTTAAAAAAAAAAGTTGGAACAGAAGACAAATAACAGGGAGTTGGACTCTTTGGTAATGATCTCATGCTCCCTGTTCTGGTGGAGCCCACCATGCTCATTTCGAAGGTGGAAAACCTGAGGATCAGAGAAAAAACATCAAAACATCATTTGCTCAAGTACAGTCCTTCCTAGACCAATGTGCCTCTCACCCGGGGCAGCAACTAGGATGTAGACACAGTGGACTGAGGGGCCATCCCAACCACCCAGCACACTCACTAGCGGTCCACGTAGGTCTGGACGAGGCCAACTTAACTTAGTCACAGGATATGCCTCTTGGCACTGAAAAGAGGTAGTGCCCCCCAAATCTAGGATTTGCCCCCTGGATCCCTCTGCTTCTTAGCATTTCCTGAGGCATCACCAGCCGTTCAATGTGTGCCAAGGAAAAAACATTCGGTGGTGAAACGAATTTGGAAGATGCCACACAGTCCATCTCTCTTTAGCTACTCATCGTGCACGCTGCAATATTGAAGCCTCGTGCCATGTCTTGCCATAACGAAGCCATCTGACTTTCTTTAATCATGTGCTTGTCAAGTCATCTGAGCGTGGACCCATTTATTTATGTAAAACCTGTGAGTTGCACACAACACATTTTGAGAAGTGCTGTCTAAAATTTGCATAAGTTGAAGAGAGATATGGAAGAACAATGTATATACTGGAAAAGAAATGAGATCAAGTTCATAGATGGCTGAGCAAGAGCTCTGCAGAGATATCCCTATAGACACTTGCGTGACCGTCCTTAGAATCACCCACACAAGATTCCTTGTGGCTACTGGCAGAGAGGGAACAGTATGCTGGGTTGGCCAGGCTTTTCGCTCATGAGGTTCTTTATTAATTGTGAGGGTGTTGATGACTGTGTGTGTGTGTGTGTGTGTGTGTGTGCATGTGCATGTGTGTGTCCTGGATAATCAGAAGGCTTCTGAAAGAAAAGTATTGGGACAAGAGTGAAAAGGCAGGAAGTGGCTTTGGCCCTCATCATGGATTTGTGATGTGACATCTCTGTTCCTCCATGGGTGAGAGTGGGTGTTACTGCATAGCTCTGGATCCCTCTGCCATCAGGCAGCCCCTAAGGAACCAGGAGGTCTCCCTGGACACTTGGGACCTCAGCAGATGCTGTCTGAAGGTGGAGAGGGGGAGGAGGAGGTTGTCAGGCTGATGACATAATGTCTAAGTGTTTGGGTCACCTCGGGAGGAGCTGAGTGTCGGGTGCAAAGGGCCATGTCACTGCTGAGGAAGACACGAATGGACTGTCAGACTCCCAGCAGCAGTCTGACTAGCTCTGCACGAGGCTCTAGTCACAGGTTCCTTGAAGAAAGACCTTCTGGTTTTATGACAAGAACCATCTTGAGCTAGCTGAAGAAAAAAAGTTACTTTGGGTAGATGTTTGAGCATGTGGTGGAATTTAAACAATGGGAACAGCCAAGTCTTAAGAAAGTTCAGATGACAGTTTGAGGGATCTGTCTGTAAGTCTGTCTCTGTGAGTCTCCGCTCTTGTTTGGGGTAAGGGTCCACTCTCGTCCATTTAGATAGGACACATCTGTTTGTTCAGGAGAGAGTGGCAGTACCTTGATCTCAAGGAAAGCTGGTCCTCTCTTCAGCCCCCCGGGATGAATTGTGACTGAAATGGTCACAGTAACCCAATTTCCCATTGTCAGTAACTGGTCTCAGAGCGGCCATGTGACCCCGGATTAACGCAGAAGCTAGAAATAGAAGGAGGCTGAATACAGATGCTGGGAAAGCTGTTGTCTTCCCAATAAAAAGGAATGACAGAATCGTAGGACATGGCTCTTTCTTCCTTTGCTTTGCCCCTTCACTGGTGTTCAGACGTGATGCCTGGTGACACAGCAGCCATTTTGGGACTATGGCATGACAGGCACCAGAAGAAAGCTGTGTGCTAGTAACAGAAGGTGCAAAGGAGAATGAGCAAGGTCCTTCTTTGGTTGAGTGGCCACCCCGACCCTGGACCGAACACCTCCTGATTTGTACTTATTTGAGAAGAATGAGACCCTGGTACTTGAAATCACTGCACTTGAAATCACCCCAAATCATTTCTGGGTGAAAAGTTACATAGTATAAGAGTAGATGTCAGGAGCCAGCCCTGATGATGAGAGAGGGAGTGTCAGATCTTGAATGGGGAGATATCCAGAAGTGTCTATGAAGGCCAGCTTGGAGCCTTGGGAGCTCACCAAACCGTCTCTGCGCCAGTACACACCTGTCCTGGGTAGAGTTAACTCTTTAATGAACTAATTGTACTAACTGTATGGATCCCTTGTTAGCTGCTGGATATTTTTGTTTTTTTCTGGTGCTGGGGATAGACTAGGGAAGACAGAGAAGATGCTGGCTCTCATTTCCCTACAGGGACCGGAGGCAAGGAACAATAATAAATGAAGGGGATAATCGGAGATAGTGAGAAGTTCTGTATGCGATAGGAAGGGAGCGTTGTGATGGAGAGTTCTAGGAGGTGTGTAGGTGGCCTGAGATGGTGACAGTTGACATGAGCCTTGAGTTGCAGAAGGGAGCCAGGTGTGAGAGACGAGGCCCAGGCCCAGGATGGTGGCGCAGAGCCCCAGGCAGGAAGTCTTCTGCTAGAGACACAGAATGAATCATTAATGGGTGTCCACGGTGAGGGCCTGTGGGCGGGCGCCCGTGCTCATCTTGTAACTGTTCTGGCCACTTGGCTCATGGGCTTGTGATGTAGCTCGAGGCTGTTGACCAGGCTTCCTGCCGCACAGGTGATGTTTCCTGTCCTCTGCTTCAGGCTGTGAGAGCCCTGGGAGTGGGACGGCTGGGGCGGGTAGTCACGGGGACGGACCCCCCTTCCCTTCAAGAATTGACCCGTCATGCTCAGCCACAGCACAGAGGCCCCCCAGGGTCCCAGCTTCCCTTGCAACAGCATCAAGCCCGTTCTGGAAAGACGAGCAGAGCCTCCAGCGCTCTCAGCACCATGCCCCAGTCACCCGCGTAACTTACAGTCCCCACACTTGACCTGCTTTCCTGTGGCAAGGCCAACGCAGAGAGGCAGGAAGACTGGCGGGGCGCGTGGCCGTGACTCCCAGCCTGTCATGACTGGTCGTATCTGACATCATCTCAAGTGATACTGATCAGTGAAGCGGTCACAAGAGGTCACAGGGCTAGAAACTCCCCAGAAGTCCTCCTGCCCTGCGTTCCCTCATGTACCTGGCGTTACCCAGAACAAAAGTGTGGGAGGCCCCACCCCGTCCAGCTGGTTGCCTGCGGAAGCAGGTGCTCACCTAGTCCCAGCAGAGAATCCAGTTCTCTTTTCTCTAACTCTTGAACTTGCGGGGGGGAGGGGGGGTTGCAGTTAGAAGCACTGTCATTATATCCTATCCCTGGGCTGTGAGACTGCCTCTCGGGTCCTGTGTCATGAATGGGACCCTAGATGAGTGTTCACCGTAGGAGAGCAACCCGGCCTGGAAATACCCAAACTACCCTTGTGAAACCCTGGCTCACTTCTCTTGCATCTGGGACCAAATCAACCACAAAATTTCAAAATTGGGAGACACTCCGGTGATTAATATGCCTCCTCTTATAGATGGGGAGGGGGGGAAATGAGCTGGCCAAGGTTCGTCCTCACGCTACAGAGCAAGGCTCTTTGGGAGGCACATGGAGCTTTCTCGGATGTTGACCGCATTCTGCTGTGACATGCTGCCTTGACTTATGGAGCAAAGAAAACAAACTCACATGTCACCGATGTGTATAAAGTTCTTTGTTCCTCCGTCTGGGTTGAATCACTGTTCCTCTGTGATAGGCATTCACTGTTCTCATTTCAGACAAGGAAAGTGAAGAACATGAATCCGTTTAGTAAGTGGCAAAACTGAACTCAAGCTCAGGCCTCCCGGTTTTTATTCGAGAGCATTTCCAAGTCCGTCTCCACTTTTGTCCTCTGGGGGTTTAGGGGCAGAGCAGAAGTTAGCCGTAACTTAGGGTGGGATCCGCAGCAGGTGTCCTCGGGTGCTAGGAGCAGGGTCCTCAGGTCTAGAAGCAGGGTCCTTGGGTGCTAGGAGCCGTGTCCTTGGTTGCTAGGAGCAGGGGTCCTCGAGTGCTAGGGCCTCTAGGGGAAAGGATTCTGATTATTAGCGAACACTCTTGCCTTGCCATGTGAATACTTCCCTCTTAGAGCCCCTGTATCTGAGGCAGAGTTCCCATAGATCCTATCGTAACTGGGTGCCGCCATCTACTTACTTTAATTGCCACCTCCGGGACACAATGGCACAGAAAAGTCCAAGCCATTAGAACCAACTGGCTCTGTCCAACTCCTGGCTCCAGCACGGACTCTGAGTGACCTGAGACCTCTATCACTGAACCTTGTGCTGTCTCAGTGTTCTTATCTGTAAAATGGGGCTAGCAGTAGTACCTTCCTGGGACGGTGGCTGCAGACTAGAAGAGGTAAAGCTCTTAGAAGACGAAGCAATCAATAAATGTCAGCGGCCGCTTTGTTGGCTCTCCACACAACGGAAGGAATCCAGTCACAGAAGCGAGTTTTCTCCAGCGGTACAGAGAAGATATGTTCACCGCTCCTGATGACGGGTAGGCATCCCAGGGTGAGAAGTATACCAAGATACACTCATGAGCGCTTCACAGCTTGACTCTGGAGACTGAGCTCTCGCAGACCCTCTACTACAAGGGTATCTTCTTCTCTGTCACCGTCTCCCCTCCAACAGCAGAAGGCTTTGGCTGGCCCACCCGAGAGGCTACATCTTGCCTGCAAGTTATGCCTATAGAAAAAAGAGAAGTAAGAGCCTCTTATGTAACTCGAAGAGTACAAAAGATCCGATGATAAAAGCCACTGCCCTGAACTTTTCCAAAGCACAATAAATCCCTGCCTACCATCCTCTAGTCCTTGGCAAGGCATCCTTCGTCTGGCTTTCGTAGACTAGGAAAATAGTTAATGAACCCACTCCCATTAGGTTGTGTATTTGTGCTTAAAGGCTACGGAAAGGCTACTATTTCAGTGGGGTCCTGTTGTCTAAAATACGCCCCACGTTTGCTTTATGGTTTCTCGGTGATATTCTGACTTTAATTTGATTGCTTCCTGTGAATGGGTATAGTCCCTGGAGAAAAATGATTCTCCCTCTCCCCTGTCTCTCTCTCTCTTTTTTCCCAGCCTCTACTTTTTTGTTTAGATCATCTCTCTCCTGACCTTTCAGCAGCTCAGCACTTTTTTTTTCCTTCTTTTTTTGCAGTGCACGAGCAAGGCTGGAAGACAGAGCCAAGACACAAACTGCGAAGCAACAGCTCAACCGCCCAGAGCGAGTGGGCTTTGCACTATTTCTGGCCAGAGCAGATGTGGCCTCGGTGGGCCGTGGGGAACAGTATCCCTCAGGTAAAAATAAACTCGTACCATTAGGACCCAAAGGATGCCGATTCCTCATTCCCAAGCAGATCGTGAACTGGGAGCTGTGTGGAAAGACGACTGGTTTGGGAATCCGACAGGGTTCTGCCCTGGATTTCTTCCAGACTGCGCTACCAATCGGCCATCTGGTCTCGGTGAGTGCATGTGACGTACACATACATTTTTTAAAATCAACAACACTAAAAATAAGGCAAGCGCGGTAACACAACTGAGTGCTGCCACGGAGTGCGTTCTAGGCAACAGTCCTAACGTTTCGTCCAGCTCCCTGCAGAGTAGCGGAGTACTTGGCAGACTCCTCCTGGATCCCGTTTCCCTGCCTCCCAGCCCAGAGACAAACACTGCCCGGACCTTCCTGCTCTCTGGACACCCACATCTTTCAGCTGTGGGTGCTGCCATTTTGTTTTAAAACTTCAAAATTTTAAAACTTGAAAGTAAATGGAAACACACTTTACGTTCTGCCACTTGCTGTTTTGTGTGTGTGTGTTTTGTTTTTTGGGGTTTTTTTGTTTGTTTGTTTTGTTTTTCCCATTGAGCTTAGATTTCAGCAACATTTTTCTGGTCCATTCGTTTTAACCGCTCTGTGGCATCATGCTGCACGGACAGCCTGCCGTGTGTTTTGTCGATCCTCTTGTTGGTGAACAATTAGGTTGCTTCTTATTTTGTACTACGATAAACAAGGCTTCAGTGAATGTTCTTATATATTTCCTATACTAACGTGCCAACGTTTCTCTTAGACGGCGTTTTTTCAGACTGTTTTGTCTATACCCACCGTTAAAGATACACCTTTCATGGTCGCCCAGCCCATGGGTTACACTGTGTGTGTGTGTGTGTGTCTGTGTGTGTGTGTGTGTACACATATATGTGGAAGAAAAGGTTCCCAAAATAGTGCCCATATTTTCTATTCAGTTACGATCCAGTTTCGTGTGGCCTGAAAGAAAATGTATTGGTTACAGCGTACTGAAGGGATCCTCTGAGCCATCTCTGTGAGGCTTTGGGTAAACACCGTTCTGGGACACATGCAATCCCTGGGTCATAGGTTATACCCAGTTTCAAATTGAGGCATTCTTTGTGAGTCTTCGTGAGGTCATGTTAAGCACAGACGTGTATAGTTCCCTTTAGTTAGCATTCTAGCTAAGGAAGGAGGCTCTTAGGTCATTTCGCCTGTCCTGTAGCTGGAAATGAAAGTCCTCTTTTGAGTTTCTGGGCTTTCATTTTTCATCTGTCACAAGATACCAAAACAAAACAAAAATACTAGACTCCAGTATTTTGCAGACTGCTTTCTCATCAGCCCTCGGGGTCCTGGGAAAGACTTCAGGGTCGGCCACAAAGTGTGGAAGTTGGGGGTGGGGGGGTAGAGCAGGGAAGGGGACAGAAGGAGGAGATGGAATCCTGGGCTTCTCCTCGCAGTTCCTTCCAAAGGATTCCATGGTAGTATTTCTCCACTGTATTTCCATTACATTTACTTCGCCAAAGGAAAAAAAAAAAGGTGTGCAGGTTGAAAATATTCTTAAACTATGGGTTTAGATGCTCTCCAAGGCTCTTTCCAGATCTAAACTTGAATGAAAATAATTTTGGAGGCTCGGGGCCATTTAAACTTGTAGCCAGAACCAAAGAACGTGGCAGTTGAGGGGTGAGGGCTCTGGCAAGCAGGGCTGGCCACCTAAGAGTCGGTCTGTCCCTCTGCCACTGTGGGAGCTGACATGGACTGGGGGCTCTCAGTGACCTCTGGACACTCTGCAGCTGGGGTGGCCACTGTGGGGATGGCCATGTCTGTCCTGTCCTATGGGCTCCTTCCACATGAGGCTGCTCTAAAAAATTCTGTTTTCATCATGCTCGTTTATTCTGTAAGGACTTAATAGACGTTTTTCTGGGCGTCATTTCTGCCTCCACAGACTGTTCCCCGTGCTCACAGCGAAGCTCGTTTGCTCAGCGGGGAACACACACAGTTAAACCATTCTGTTCACAGAGATGAAATTTTATTATCATTTTAATGAAACTGTTCAGCTCCTCTCCGGTTTATTTTTGCCTTCCCAAATATAGTAAGGTCATAAAAGGAAAGAAAAAAAAAATGGCAGTGAGCTGGTAGTAAAGTGACTTCGGGGTGGGCAGATGTTAATTTCTGCGGGACCGTGGATTCCTTCCGGAATAGGCTGGCTTTCCGTCTTGCTCCCGGCACCTCCCGGGCTGGACGCCTGCCTCCTCTCAGATGGCAGCCCTTCCCCTGCATTTGTCCTGCTCGCATTTCATCTTCCTTAATCACTGTTTTCATCACATCGCTCCCAGGCTCAGAAACCCTCCAGGGATCTTCATTTCCCACCACGTGAAGTCCAAATGACGCTGCCTGTTTCCGAGGCTTCTCCTAATCTAGTCTTTCCTTACCTCTCCGGCTTTATTTCCTTTGCCAGATGTGGTTCTGGTTCCTGTGGCTTAGAGATAATGGAATTTTTGTACACATCACCACCCATCCGTCCCCCCCACCGCTCCAAATTTGAAATCTGCATCTTTTTTTTTAGAAGATTTTATTTATTTACTTGAGAGTGAGAGAGAGCATGAGGTAGGAGGGGCAGAGGAAGAAACAGGCTCCCTGTGCTGAGCAGAGAGCCTGATGTGGGGCTGGATCCCAGGACCCTGAGATCATGATCTGAGCTGAAGGCAGATCCTTGACCAACTGAGCCACCCAGGCACCCCTGCATTTTCTTAAGTAAGTTCAGCCTAGTTGCCTTAAACACAACAAAGCAGCGAGAATTCCTTCCCTCGCCACAGGCTATGGCAGCGTGGCTACGGGACTCTCTGGGGCCAGCAGGGGAAAGGAAGCAGTTTATGTCCCTCTGTCCCTCCGTATCCCAGGAGAAGATGAGGCACTGAAAGAGGTAACTCTGTTCACTAAAGTCCTTGCTGAAAAGCTCTGCCAGTTTGACTAAACAGGCAGAATGCACCAACTCCGAAGACAAATGTGGAAGATATTCAATTTCAAGACGGGAAGGGCTGGTGCAAAGCCTTTGGAGAAAGGTCCGCCCTGGCTCAGGCCACAGTCAGCAGGTGACTGAGCCCCGGAAAAGATGCTGTGGGGGCTGGTAGAGGAGAGTCCGGAGAAGGCTAACCTACCGGGGCAGGCTTAGCACATCCGCAAATACAGTTTCTTTTCAATTTCATATTTAGTGTGTGTGTGTGTGTGTAGGGACGTTGTCCTTTTGTTTTTCTAGAACAATTTCCATAAGTCCTCATTCGTCCACTTAGCAGCTGTATGATTGGGGGCAAGTTTCTTTACGCAGAAAGTGGAAGCAATAATGGTACATCACACGCGGCGTTGTTGTGGGGACCGAGTGAGGGAACGCCTGGAAGAGCACGGCACGTGGTCCAAGACCAAGATATTAGCTATTATTACTATCACAGTTATTAGAAGTACAGGTAAGTGGCTCTTTGTCTGAGCAGCTGCTGGAATTCCACCTTCTCTCACAATACCCTCAGGTCACGTGAGGTGAGCGAGCATTCACTCAGCGCTCAGTACCTGCCACGCACTGAGGGGACACGGAGGAGTCTGACATGTTGATCTTGCCCTTGGGTAGCCTGCCTTCTAGCAGGGAAGACAAACCTGTGAGTAGATGATGTCAGGTTTTTATTTGTTGATTTTTTTTGGAGATAGAGCATGCGTGCAAGGGGACATAGGGAGAGAGAATCTTAAAATCTTAAGCAGGCTCCACACCCAGTGCTGAACCCCATGAGGGGCTCGACCTCACAGCCCTGAGATGACCTGAGCCACCCAAGTGCCCCACATTCTTCTAGTTGAAGGCTGGGCTGGCAGGACCGACCAGCTAGTCACCGCTAGCCACGTGGAGCTGCTGCGACTGCGTTGAGATGTGTTCTCTATGTAAAATACACAGTGGATATTTAAGAAAATGTAAAATATCTAGTAATAGCCAGCATGGTATTGATTACCTGTTGAAATGATGACGTTCTGGGTATACTGGGTTAAATACAACATAATTTTTTTTTTAATTGAGATGTAGTTGACACACGATGTTGCATTAGTTTCAGGTACACAACATAGTGATTCAGCAAGTCCGTGTGTTATGCTGTGCTCACCCCACGTGCATCTTCTGTCCGTCCCTGTAGGACACGCTCACAATACCACTGACTCTGTTCCCTGTGCTGCACCTTTTATCCCTGTGACATATTCACTCCGTAACCAGAAGCCTGAATCTCCCACTCCCCTGCACCCATTTTTGCCCATCCCCCTACCACCCTGCCCTCTGGAAACCATCAGTTTGTTCTATTTATGGGTCTGTTTCTGTTCTTTGTTCCCTTTTTTGTGGATCCCACATACAACTGAAATCATGGTATTTCTCTCTCTTTGGCTTATTTCACTTAGGATAATACCCTCTTGGACCATCCATATTATTGCTACACACACACACACACGCTACATTTTCCTTAGCGTTAATCTATCAGCGGACACTTGGATTACTTCCTTCTCTTGGCTATTGTAAATAATGCTGCAGTAAACTTACATCCTTTCAATTCAGTGTTTTTTTTCTTACATCCTTTCAATTACTCACATCCTTTCAATTCAGTGTTTTCTTTTTTTCTGGGTAAATACCCAGGAGTGGAATTATGGCATCATATGGTGTTTTTATTTTAATTTTTGGAGGAATCTGCATATTGTTTTCCCCAGTGGCTGCACCAGTTTACATCCCCAACCACAGGGCACAAGTGTTCCTTTTTCTACCTGTCCTCCCCAGCACCTGGTGTTTCCTGCCATTTTTAATTCTAGCCATTCTGACAGATAGAAGGTGATACCTTGTGGTTTTGATTTGCATTTCCCTGATGATGAGTGATATTGCGTATCTTTTCACGCGTCTGGTGATCATCTGTATGTCCTCTATGGAACTATGTCTCTTCATATCTTCTGTCCATTTTTAATTAGATTATTTACTTTTTTTGGTGCTGAGTTATATAAATTCTTCTTCTATTTTGGATATTAACCCTTACCAGATATATCATTTGCAAATAACTTCACCCTTTGAGTAGTTAGTCTTTCTGTTTTGTTAATGGTTTCTCTTACTCTACAAAAGCTTTTTATTTTGGTGCAGTCCCAATAGTTCATTTTTGTTTTTCTTTCTCTCGCCTGAGGAGACATATCTAGAAAAATGTTGCTAAGGCCAGTGTCTAAAAGATGACCGCCTTTGTTTTCTTCTAGGAGGTTTATGGTCTCAAGTCTCACATTTAGGTCTTTAATACATTTTCAGGTTTGTGGGTTTTTTTGTGTGGGTGTATAAGAAAGTGATCTAGTTTCATTTTTTGCATGTAGCTGTCCAGTTTCCCCAGCACCATTTATTGAAGAGACTGTCTTTTCCTCATTGTCTGTTCTTGCCTCCTTTGTTGTAGATTAATTGACCCTATAATGGTGGGTCTATTTCTGGGCTCTTTATTCTGTTCCATTGATCTATGTGTCTATGTGTCTGTTTTTGTGCCAGTACCATACTGTATTGATACTAGAGCTTTGTAGTGTATCTTGAAACCTGGGATTGTGGTACCTCTAGGTTTGTTAAGATTGGTTTGGCTATTTGGGGTCTTCTGTTGTTCCATACAAATCTTATTATTCTAGTTGTGTGAAAAATGCTATTGGTATTTTGTTAGGGATTGCACTGAATCTGTAAATTATTTTGGGTAGTATGGACTACCCAAACCCATTGGAGGTCCCTAATAGCTAAACGTGTGAATGCCATCATACATATTCTCCTTGGACTCAATGAATGAGAACATATCAAAAGCTCTCACCTTCCTCTAGGATTCTCATTCATTAGGTCTGTATGGTAGTGAGCAATTTTAAGCTGCTATCTGCTCTCTAGGACTATGTGCAGAAGGGAATATTGGTTCTTCCCATCCATGAGCATGGAATAACGACTTGTTTGTGTCTTCCTACATTTTTTCATCAGTGTTTTATAAATTTCAGAGTATAGGTCTTTCATCTCCTTGGTTAAATTTATTACTAGGTATTCTATCTTGGTGTTGTAATTGTAAATGGGATTTTTTTCTTAATTTCACTCTCTGCTACTTCCTTATTAATGTACAGAAATGCAACTGATTTCTAGGCATTTGTATCCTGCAACTTTATAGTTATTTTAATAGTTTCTTAGTGGCATCTTTAAGGTTTTCTGTGTAAAGTGTCATGCCACCTAGAAATAGTTACCATTCAACTTCTTCCTTACTTTCCTTACCCCCCAAAAAATATATATTCACCTGTTCCCTTTTTTAAAAACTGCACTACTAGAAAATGTAAATTTATGTGACTCCGGTTCTATTTCTATTGGACAGCAGTGGTCTCCGGTGATGCAGGATGCTGTGGGGACCAGTGGGGCAGCATGTCATCCAGTCTGGGGTGCAGGAATGCTGCCTGGAGGAGTGGATGCATCTGAGCTGAGTCTTAAAGGTGGAGCAGAGGTCATCCAGGTAAGGACACATCTTGAGGATATTCTGGGTTGAGGTACCAGGAAAGCAAGGAAAAGTGTGGTGTTGGGGAGGAGCCCTGGAAGGCAGCCAGTCATTCCCCAGCCTAAGGCATTAGAAGTTGGGGACTGGACGATGATGAAGCTGCCTGAGAGGTGTGGCCTGATGTCCTGCCACTTAACATCTGGTAGTCATTAAATGCCCTGGTCCTCATCTTATATGGGAGGGCTGGTTAGGTCTCCACTCTTTGTTTGAAGTTTTGGGCTATCCGCTGTTACCAGCTGGAAGTTTATGTCTCTACAAGAATAAGACCACCCTGGAAGATAGGACTAATGTGTGTACATATGCTGCTGGGAAGGCAGGATGCCGTTTTCCCTTCTGCACATAGTCCTAGAGAGTGGGTAGTAGCCTAAAATTGCTCCCTAGAGTGTAGACCTAATGAATGAGAATCCTAGAGGAAGGTAAGAACTTTTGATATTTCTCATTCATTGGGTCCGAGGAGAGTATACATGAATGCATTCACACCCATTGATCACTGACCTCCAGTGGGACTATTTCCCACCCCCAAATTCTCACCAATAATACAGTTGACCTTTGAACAACACAGGTTTGAACTGCGCTAGCCCACTTATATGCAGTTCTTTTTTTAAACAGGACACCACTGTAAATGTATTTGCTCTTAATATAATACATATATAAAATATGTTTTAACTCTGTGATCAGTCAGGATTCCAGTCAACAGGCTATCGGTGAAGTTTGGGGGAGTCGGAAGTTGTACGTGAATTTTTGACTGTTGAGAATTGGTGCCCTCCACCTCTGTGTTGTTCAAGGGCCAAGGGCATAATCATTTATCCGATGATGTTAATTTGGAAGCTCATTATAGCCGTTCTATCCCAAATCACTCTCAGGTCTTCTGCCATCAGTAACGAATTATTAAAAGGATATTTAGTAGGTCACGCAAGGTGAAAGAGGACTGGCAAAAGGAGACGGTGCAAACCCAAGTGGATGGAGAAGCTGGAGAGGGAGAAGACATCTTCAAGGTTTGCTTCCCACTCTCTGCATGTGACTCACACAGGGATTTTCTGAAGGTGCCAGTTCTAATCCCTTAAGCTGAGGGGGTGGGAGCAACAGTCTGTATTTTTATCTAGCTTCCGGGTGATGTCAGTGCCGCTGGTCTGTGGACCTTGCGTTGAGTTGCAAGGCCTACAGGGTCCGTTTAGTGCAGTTCTTTACCATGGCTGGAATTTGCATTGTGACAGCCGTGGTGAGTCCTTGGACGCCTCGGAGGGAAGACCTAGAGCCTCCTTTGTGCTTCGCGTCTTCCTCCTCTGTGGAGTGAGTCTAACTGTTGGAACAGTTTTTCTTGTCCCTAGATGCGCTCTGGGAAATCTCTGTGCATCAGTCCTCATTCTGTTTTTGGGAACCCTGAGATACGGAACCTGATCTCTCTCTCATGACAACCAGGTGGAACTCGGAAGAGCACTTTTGTATCTCCCTTCATTCCTTCAGTAGATTAAATCTCCTCCTCTCCTTTAGCTGTTCATGATGGCGCCCTCCGGACTGCCCCAGGAATCTGTGCTTTAAGTGTGCCTCTCCTAACCACACACAGCATCCCAAGCTTTGTCTGACTATCAGAGAATAAAATGGGCCTAGTACCGACGTGCCTGTTGATTCTCTACTTCGGCCAGAGTCCCGCGTCGTCCTGGCATGTTGATACTCTTGGGTATCAGTGCTTCCGAGCCCTTTAGTGGACTGAGCTAGAGAAAAGTGTGTATGCTTTTGTGTGCAATTAGGGTCCAGTGATTTTCGTATTTGTCCGCACACCCATCCATCTGTAGAAAACCCTGAGTCTACAGTGACACTCCACTCCAGGTCAGCTGCAGGTTGTTCTAGTGTTTTCCCTTTCCATGTTTATAACTCCCTTCCTAAGAGTAAAAAACCCACCCTCTGACTATCTGGAAGATCGTTACCTGTGTGACCGAACCCTCGGGTAAAACCAGTCCTTGGTCCACCTCCACCGTCCTCTCCCCACGCATGGCATGTTCATGCCACCCAAGTTCCAACACATTCCCACTTCCTTTGGGATCCAGCTAATAGCTTCCGGGATGAACTATTTGGGAAGGGATGGGAGAGGGGGCCAGAATGAGGAGGAGGAGAAAGTTGATTTTCTCTTTTGACTCCTAATTTAGTGAATTATGCTAATAGGTTTTCTAATACTGACTCATCATTGAACTTCCACATTGTGCCCTGCTTTGATTTTTCTACTCTTTTATTTAAGATTTCTTGGCAAGTTATTTTGCTAATATGAAAAGGCTTTGTAATGCTAGACATTTTCTTAGACATTTCCTTAGATTCATCCTTTTTTATTTCTACAGGGGGAACACAAAGCTTTTCCTGACTTCCATGGATTTCTCCAGAGCCTTGGCTTTTGGAAATTCTACCAGAATGACGGCTGCATTTTTAGTGGTGGAAATTATTGATATGTCTCAAAAGCAAGGAATCAGAGAATATCTGTTTTCCAGAGGCAATGTATGACTTCCACCAAAGCCACACCAGTATTTCTAATACCTTAATGAGTTTTTTTTTCATAAGAACAGAACTAAGATTCCTATCATTTCCTGGAATCTCAGACAAAAAAAAAAAAAAAGGAAAGAAGAAAGAATTCAACTAGATACCCATTTGTTAGCCCAACATTGGAAGGGATCAGCCTTTGATTGGTGAGCAAATCAATACCAATACCACTATCCTTCATATCTTCATATCCAGCCTGCCCCCAAAGATTTTCTTGGAACCCACAAGAAGGTTAATTGAAAAGATAAATCTGCTTTGGAAAGCATTTGCCTTTTAAACAGAGATGGAGTTTGGGGAAGTGCCATGTAGACATTTATCATTCTACAAATCATACTTATTGTCCGTGATCCGAAACCTGGAGCAGGTTATGATGGTTAAGTAATGTCCGCAGTCTTGCTCTTTGGGGTGATCATTACCACACTGCCTTGGGTCTTTTAGGCCTAAAGTGCGTGTGTTGCTTCTATGTATCTGAGTAGTTAATTTTGGAGGCAACCATGTTGCAGATCTGATCTCCATCCTCCGACAGATAAGGCCTGGATTGCTCTCCTTTTTATACTTCATTGTTCACACTTTCTTCCCCATCTCCCACCAGCCCTCCCACCATTTCTATTTAAGGAAGATATTTATTATATATGTAGATTTCTCCCAAAAGATCTACCTATGCCACACGCACACGCACACGCACACGCACACATACCCACAGTCCATGTGCACATCTCTTTTTTTTTTCTTGACTAGGTCACTGCTGAAAAAAAAAAATCTGAGTATGACAGAAGCTGGTAACAGAGAGGAGAAGGATGGTACTTTTTGGTTGCTGAAGTTTACAATTAATTTTCGCCATAATAAGTTGACTGTTGGGGAACTGTGCTTCCCTGTGAATTGCACACTTCAGCTGTGTCCCTGGCTCTGGTCACCCACAGAGAGAGTAATTATCCACATAAGGAAATGCCTAAAAACAAAGAATAATTAGAAGTAGTCTTTCAGAAGCATGCTCGTTTGTGAAACTGGTGGGTCACATTCGTTTTAGAAGCACATCAACTGGGATATGGTCTGAGCCTGTGATTAGAGCACTCGTTCATTCAACCAGCAAACATTTACTGAGAGCCGGCCACATGCTGGACACTGTCCTAGGTGCTGGCGAGGTACTCCTAAGCAAAGAGAAATATGAGCCCTGATGGTAAATTTAAGAACTGGTTTTCCCCCAAACAGAAGCTCTGATTTTTCATTTTTGCCAGTGTAAATATGAAAATTCAGAGTGTCAATACTTCCACCATAACCAGTTTCAAGCTACCCGTGTTCCTCATTGCCTGGCACATAGAAACCGGCAACCATCATTATAGTCCTATCTTGATCCTAATTAGCATCGTTGGGCTTGCTGTAACAACATAAAAAGAAACTCATGACCTACAGGGGAAGTCTAAGATGTACTCAGAGGTGTGTGTGGAGAAGAGTCTGAAAATGCACACTGGGTGTGGTACGATAACCTCAGAAAGAAATAGGACATTGCTCTTTCCTTTTTACTGAAAATCTGTAAAATGCAATTTTCATTAGTATGCATTTTTTAAGTTTTAAAGAAAGAATTTACAGTGTCCAAGTGGAACAAGCATCGCTTTCACATGATCTGGACCCAAGAGTGACCAAATGCCGAGGGGATGCGAGCCAGTTGTTAGGAGAGAGTCCTGTAGCCACGATATGTGAATCATTGCTCAAGGACTGTTCAGTTGTTTTCCTGGTGAGAAGCGACTTAAACTACTGGCAGAAGATAAATATCCCAGTTGCTGTAGGAAGAAAACCACCCCCACACTAGCTTAAGCTGGTGATTGTGTTTATTTCACTCACAGGTTTGCAGTTTGGGTGGAGCATGGGGGGCGAACATTGTGTCCCTTCTACTGAAGCCAGTCTACAGGGCTTCCGGTGGACTGAAGAAGTAGAAGACAGTGGATGCTGGGTGTGGGCCGGGGCTGCCGTGGGACTGTGGCTGCAGCATCTCCCTGTGGCCCCTCCAGGTGGTCGGCTTGTCTCCCAAAGGTGAGTGTCCCAGAAGAGAGCCAGGTTCAAGCTCTATCAACTTTTATGCCCTAACCTTAGAAGTCCCACAACATCTTCTCTCCACATTCTCTTAGGGTGGTCACAAAGCATCACCCAGGCCAAGAAATGGAAAATGAGACTCTACCTCTCTTGGTTGGCAAGAGTGCATGGAACTGGAATACCGATGGGGCCATTTTCAGAAAAGACAACCTGCTCCAAGAATTTCTCTCCTTTTCGATGTCATCAGCACCCCCAGCTGCAGAGAAAACATGGAAGTTAGGCAGGTGGTCTCCATTGTCCAGTGGAATGTGAGTACTGCACCTTAACACCAAAAGAATGCTTTGTAAAAGCTATAAATTCTTACCTGGGAAACCCAGCAGATGTTAGCATTGTGTTCCCCATGTCTAGCGCAGCCATGGTTTTTAAATTAATTTCCATGTCAACTGTCAGATTTGTCTTAACTGCAAAGCAAATGGACTCCTTACAGAGATGGTGGGAGTCTGTCTACCTTTGTTGGGTTGGACTCTGAGTTTGTATTTTTGTCTCTAAGCTTACTTCTCAAATGCAAACTAAGAGCACAGAAAGGAGATTCATGAAAATGAATGTTTTTCAAAGGAATGTTAGATGTTCCTCTTAATGCATATAGGTGTCCTTATTTCCTGCCAGCCACAGGATATACCAGGCCATGGTGAGCTCAATATGGTCCTCAGAAGTCCAGTGCTTTCCTCCTATTATTTACTTATTAAGGTTTGAGTCCGTTCATTCATTTGTACCCACAGTGTCCCTTGGTTCCCACTGGAGCATGCATAAATAGAACATAGTAACAGAAAAATACCAAAGATGTACAGATTACCCATACAGTAGCACTTAGAGAACTGTCAGAAAATACCCAATTAAGGCAGTCTACTAGATTTGAGTCTTTCTTTATGGTATGAATTGGTCACCCCAAACCAGTTGTAAATTAGACGTGCAGGGATTCTCATTTGTAGAGATATTATTGCTGGAAGTTTGTACTTCTTTGAACATACCCAAGTTCTTGCCTTATTTCAGAAGATGAGGTCACTGTAGCGGAAGTCTCAAAAGCCAAGCTCCTTTGCCAATTGACTATTCATGGCTGGATAAATCAAATTGAATTTGAACAAAATTCTCTCCCCAAATACCTTCTCGTTCAGGATGAAGACAACCGTGGGACATTTAAGACAATATTTTGATTCTCAGAAATTTGTTGAAATTTTGAGCAGTCCTTTCCTCCCGTAACGGCAGTGCCAAAAGAGCAAAATGAGTCAACTGACTGCCATTATTGTCCCTGCTTCAATGGAATTCAAATATTGTGTCTCCAAATATTTCTGTTCCTGATAATCCTTATAAGGAATATTTGCTGGTAATCCCGAGCTCAGACAGTCTGTCTGGTGGCTCTTCACTTTGACAGCTTTCATACAGCTCATTCTTGGGGCTCACTTCTGCTTCCCAAAGATGCAGGCCAATAGGAGCCGAAGGAATATAGACTCTGTAGGGATTCCCCTTCGGATCCTGGGAATCAGCCGAGCCTTGGGATCGATTAACCTAGGTCATTTGCTAACTCCTGAAATTTTTGTGAAGAAGTTTGCCTTGATAGAGGTTCCTGTGGCTCGGGGCAAAACAGTGTTACAATTCCATTTCTATCCTTGGTAAACATTTTACAGTAGAAACTCAGGAATACACTGCAATTTTATATATTGACTCACTTTGTAGTAGAAGCTACAGCTTTGAAAAAGAGATGGGGAAAGGCATTCTAGTTCATAAATCTCATCCTTTCCCTCTTGAGCTTTGTGTTTGGGCTGAATTTTTTTTTTTTTTTTTAATATTTAAATGTTCAATGTAATGCTGGTAATGATTATCATTACTTGCTAGATTTTTTTAGATTTCCCAGGCCCCTCCAGCTGGAACTCATGAAATAAAGAATTACAAACTGAAGTGGCAATTACTGGATAGAACCACAAAGAATAAATAAGGTTTCCAGGGCGCCTGGGTGACTCAGTTGGTTGGGCATCTGCCTCGGCTCAGGTCATGATCCCAGGGTCCTGGGATTCAGCCCCGTGCCAGGCTCTCTGCTCAGTGGTAAGCCTGCTTCTCCATCTGCTGCTCCCCTGGCTTGTACATGCTCACTCACATGTAAATAAATGAACTCTTTTAAAAAAGGTTTCCACCGGTAGAAGAGCAGATAAAAGATATCTCCAGGTAGAAGGAACATAAGAAAGGCACAAATGCCTTAGTTGTTTGGCACACTCACGGATGGGGAATAGATCAGTGTAACCAGGACCAGATCCAATATACATGGGAGGTATCGGTGGCTTGAAATATTCAGTCCTCGGCGATGGAGGCAAAGAACTCTATCTTACGTTCTGTTTCCTATTGTCTGGAGTGGCTTTTTGGAGAAATGCATTAAGATGGATTCTGAGGTTGCATCTGGCTTTGAGACTGATTAGGGCTCAGAAGATGGGACAACAGTATCAGCCACATATTTTCTCTTTTATACCCTCTTTTTTTTTTTAAGATTTTATTTATTTATTTGACAGACAGAGATCACAAGTAGGCAGAGAAGCAGGCAGAGAGAGAAGGGGAAGCAGGCTCCCTGTTGAGCAGAGAACCCGATGCAGGGCTCGATCCCAGGACCCTGGGATCATGACCTGAGCCGAAGGCAGAGGCTTTAACCCACTGAGCCACCCAGCCGCCCTCTTTCATACCCTCTCTCAATTTGTCCTGCACTTGATTCTTGTTGGGCTATCTTTGACAAGGGAGTTTTGCTTCTGTTTGCCATCTGAACCCTGTTGGTAAACTGAGGCAGGACTGCTGGAACCTATGAGCTGGTGAGAACCGGGTAAAATACAACACAGTGTTCACCTCGGATCTTCTGAATGAGTGATCCAGCCAAAGGAATGACTGATTAACTATTAATCTGGTTAGTTGTTTGGATGTCCATTTAAAAGCTGTGGGGCACAGGCATATTGTTTTTTTCCAGAAGAAAAAGAGTTAAAGTAGAAATTAGATCCTAGTTCAGTGTTTACCAAGGAAGTGCACATTATCAGAGCAAAGCACCTGATTATACATGTAATCTTTGTTGGTGACAGTTTTTCAATTTAGTAGTTTTTCAGAAACCAAATACTTCCCAAGCTTCTAAGGAATGTAAACATGTATTTACCTACTCTAAGTTGTAATTTACGTGAAGCCTCTTGTTGTTGTTCCCGTTTATATTTACGCCTGATAATCTCATTGGGACACAATATATATAGGCTTTTCATTAGTATCACTTAAAGATTTCGTATCTAATTGGCATGTTCAACTCTAGGACTTTCTCGGGGGCCACACCTTAGCACTCTAAAATCAGGATGTGTACATCGTAATATCTGAAAACCTCTCCCATAGCATTTCTTGTCCGTTCCAACTCTCACCTCCCGCTCCCTCCCCCTGCTACTAGTTATTAGTTCTATGCTGTTTCTGGGCCATTTTAGAATTGAGGAAACAGGGAGACTGCACACCCGACGGATGGATAACCCTTAATGATGTTGCAAAAACGGGAGAATAAGAACGTGACAGCTAAGACGGAAGATGTGTCCCCCTTCCTCTTCGTTTTGAATGTGGCTCTATGTATGACTGGCAGCTGGAAGTTTGACAGGACTCTCCCACCGTGTCTTAAGGTTCTGGATATATCTTTCATGTCCCTTCAAATACTTAATTTCTAACATTCTAAAATTATCTTGGTTTAGTAAGATAATAAGGTAAATTGGTTATTGGTGCTGGAGTGAACAATTTTACTTCTACCTGGAGATTAAGTTCCAAAACTTACAGTGTCCATCCACAGGGAATGGGAAAGGTTTTCCCGTTCAGCCCAGGCTTTGAGAATGGGGCATAGTCCTCTAAGAACATTCTCCTTGCTTCAAGTCTCCTGTTGGGCTCGGTCATGCCCCATGGTGATGCTTATGGCAAGCTCTTAAACATTTCCTGCCCAATGATTTGGACCTTAAAATAGCAGTCTTCCAGCCAACTTAAATCTTCTAGTTGCCACAGACAGGTAAGTTGTGTAAGGCTCAGCAAAGCACGAGAGATACTAGGGGGTCAGACCGCAGTTCAAGCCTCAATATTACCAGCTTTTAGATTTGGGACCTGTCTGGTCACTGCACAGCTCTAAGCCTTAGTCACTGAGTCAAGCCATGCAGAAAATAATCAGTGTAAATGAGGTTTACACATTTGGAACGTGTCAGCAGCAGCCTCGGTGCTGGGCATATAGCACTAAACAGACTTTGTTCCGACTCCTTCTGAATGCTGCTCAGGAGAAGATACAAGGAAGAGTTGCCAGAGGGAGAGCCCAGGCTTGGTAATGGGGTACCCTGGGTAGGTGAACCTTTAGGAGAAAATCCTTCAAGGCTGAGACAGGAGTCATTATGAGTGCCTAAACTTTCTTTCCTGCAAAATGGGGACACACCTGCCTTGGGTTATAATGAGGAAATAGACATGAACATAACATCCCAAAGCTGTGCCCAACAGTTCACTATTGGATCAGAAAACATACATTGAATAGTGACCATCCTAAGCAGTGGGGATTAAAAAATGAGTAGGGGGGCTGTCCCCATCCTCCTGGGTCGCAGAGGCAGGTAGTTGAGGCCTGGCTCACTGGGCTGCCCTATTCCTGCTCTCACCCCACGTGCCTGTTCCCGTGTCTCAAGATCACCTGCTTAGGGAGGCCAGGAACACTTCTCTCTAGTTCACTAGTGCACGTTCATGGCTTCGCAGTTCCTAGTGGACCTTTGCTACTGGCCCTATGCCCTAGAGCAGGTGCAGCTTGCACCCTGCCTTATCCCCTCTCCCTTACCTGTCCATCTCCTGCTTGTCCAACTTTCAACAGCCAAACCTTGCACTTACCTGCCTGCTGGTCTTCTCTGGCTAGCACGGGCCACTCAGGCCATACCGGAGGGAGGGAGCCGTAGAGTGCGGGGAAACTAAGTCCCCCCCCCCCATGGCTCCGCATCCTCTGCCCTCTGAGGAATGAGTTCTAGTTACCCCATGACAATAACTCAATTGATAATTTACCCTACAATGGCTGATTTGCCTTATCTACTTGCCCCACTTCCTTACCAGTGATTTCAGGGCCCCCCCCCCCCCCGCACCTTTTCCCAAATAAACCACTTACATTGGAATCATTGCCTAAATGGATATCTAAATTGAAATGTTCACTGAGCATCCAAATCCTTATCTTATATATGAATGATCCTGCTGCCTATAAAGCGCCCATCGCTCATGATAGGAACTGAAAAGGTCATGTACACTTGCAGCCACCAGTGGGGACATGACCTGTACTGTGCTAATTAGACACATCCAATCCACTCCCTTAAATGGGAAGCCTGTGTCATGAAGGAGGAAATGCCCGGACTGGATTCTGGGAACAGACAGTAGTAGAGACAACAACGTGAGTGGGAGTTTTCAGCATCCAGCGTTGGTGGCACACGTGGTGCCTCCCTCCCCTCCACCGTCCCTGCCCCGCCCCCGCCATGCCTAGAGCATGACTTCATTGAGCAGTTCCCCTGGGATGTTTCTGAGCACTGCTCTTTCCCTTGTACTCTCAGAACCTCTCCTCCTTTTGTCCTTTCAGAAATTCTTTGATCTCTCCAGTATCTTTTATGACAAATGCCTTTCCTGCCAACATGTCAGGTTTGTTCCAGAAGATAAAGCCAGGAACACAGTCCTCTACCTCTTGCAAACAGATGGGATTTAGTACAGAAGGGGATAGGAAAGCCAAGCAGGGAGCAATGAGGTAACCCACAGATCACGGACACCTGGAGGCTGTCGTCACCCCTGGGGCTGGAGGGACCGTGGAGGGAGGGAGGGAGGGCATTGTCTGGCAGGAGCTAGAACCACACGGAGGGGGCTGCCAGGCGAGGTCACTGGTTGGGGTCCAGGACCTGAAGCTCCATAGGAAGTGGGGCAGAGAGAGTGGAAAAAGCATCTGGTTTTTCTTCCTTTCCCTCCTTCCAGTTTTATACCATTCCACCCAAAAGTTGAAAGTAACCAGATGCTAGAGGGCAAGGGAACCTAGAATACAGAACAGGGAAAGAGCCAGAACTAGACCAGAATGCCAACAGGCAGCTGACCTGCACAAGTAATGGGAGCTCCCATAATTTTTGGCTGAATGAACAATGAGAATAACCAAGGAGAGGGCTGGGACCAGAACCCCGTGTTATACCAACTCTTAAAGGATGGGGGAATTAGACGATTGCCTCTAAAGAGACGCGGTCAGAGAGCTAGGAGGAAAGTGAGGCAGGAATCGTGTCCCAGATGCCAGAGCTCCGAAGCCATCCTATCTGCCAGACTCCTAACTGGATTTCCACCAAACAGACCTCTGAATTATTCATTGAGTCTAGACAGGAGACTCAGAGTGCTTATCCGTGAGCTTTGGGTATCATCGCTTCCAATCCAGGCTATTCCCTGGGTAACTGGAGTTATTAAGCGAGAATAACAGTGCCTGCCAACTTTCACTGGGCAAGGTGAGAAGCAATGCATAATGGAGATTTTTAAATACTTGGCAAGAGAGAGAAACATGTCGCAGCAGGAACCTTAATTGATAAAGTAGAGACAAGTGCATTCACTCACACAGTTGGAAATGACGGGACTGTCTTACATGACTTCCATGAATCGATGGATTGCAACATCTTTGTTAGCAGCAGCGCAGAAGAGAAAACAAAGCTCTGTGCTTGGGATTTATGAGAAGGAACATGGTATAACAGAGCATCAATTTCAGATTCAGGAGAACCTCATTCTAATCTCACCTTCACTGCTCGTTAGCCTTGTGATCTGAAACATATTTTCAACTAAGCTTCAGTCTCTTCATGTTTAAAATTGATTCTGTGCTGGGCATTGTGCTGGAATACTAACTTGCCCACATGATGGCCACTTCATAAATATTTGTTCCCATCCTCGATCTCCTTTTCTTTTTTACCATAGCACTAGTGTAAGAATGAAAAGATAAGAAAGTAAACTAAAATTCTTTCTACAAAAAATGGCTGTAATGAATCAGGTTTATGGGGAAATGCTTAAAGGAATTAAAAACCAAATCTCAGCCCTCCTGCTTATGGTTGAAAACACCAAAATCCATGGTATTATTCATCCAAGGCCACTTACTCAGAATCTCAGATGGTCTTAAATTTATCCATATGGATTTTGCTTCTTAAAAATAATCGTCATCTCCCATGGCTGCTGTAAAATGTGTGTTCACATATTTTGAGTGGGATTTCATTTTTAGGGGGTGCCTTGGTGTTTCTGCGACCCAAGTAAGGGGTTCCCAAGCCTTTATCACATGGCTTCTTCTTGACACAGCTGGAAGTATGATCGCCTCAAGGCCCATCATAAAGAAGCAGGGCCTCTGCTATGGGCCAGCAGCACCAAGAAGTGTTGCCAAGATACAGTACAAAGCACCAGACCCCCAGGTCTCCCTCTGGGGTTCTGGAACAGCAGTCTTTGGCTCAGCTGTGGAAATTTCAGTTTGTTCATTGAAATCCAAACACACCTGTCCCCTGGACAGGAAAAGGCCTAATAAAGGGACTTCCTCCTTGTTGACTAGTCTTGGGAGTTTTATTCAGCCCTTAAAGGCGGTGTGGGGGCTGAGTACCACGACGCAGCCTGGCCTGGGAGGGAAGCAAGCCCCAGAGGTGGTCACTGAGATTGGAAAGTACCAGCCAGCATAGATACTTAGGGGCTGCAATGAGGGCACTCAGAGCTTGCTTTACCTTTGAAACATCAGATGGAACTCATACAAAATCAGGTCGCCCTTAAATTTCATCCTTGTGTGGACAACCTGTATGCCTTCTCTGTCATTCTGCAGCCTGGTCTTTGGCACAATGCCTTTGATCTATTTAATTTCAGAACATGACAGGGATGTTTATTCCTATGTCAGTCATAGGCCTTTAAATCTCATACTTGTCATGACTTTTAGAAAATAGGATTTCTAACCAAAATTTATTATTATTAAAGGAATGGCTATAGTATCAAGCCAAACTTAACCCATGTCCTGGGTGGTGGGGATCAAAAAAAAGGTTCTCCCCCATTATTTTTTTTAAGGCTAAGTTGCCCCAGCAGGCCCCTTTCCAGATAGAAAAAAAAAGTTTTTCCTGGGTAAGGGAGACTCATGTCCTGGGACTGTGGAATGAAATGGTCACAGAGGATAGCTTTTCTCTCGGATTGTTCCCCAGCCATGCAAACTCGGTGTATAGGGCTAACGGAACCTAACCTTGGGGCCCCGGTCAGAAGTCAGAGCTCTCGAATGACTATAAAAGCACCTGATGCTCCTGTGTTGCCTTTTAAAATTTTTTTAAAACTTTATTCATTATTTGTTACCACTGGCCATAGTTAACCATATCCTGTTCTTTGAGGAGCCACGTAAACATATTTAGCCCTTCATTTTAAAATTTATTTCCATATTCTAAAGAGAATGCTACCTCTGCTCATGTTCTATTATGGTAGATGATATGTCTCCTCTGTTTACCGTCCTTCTGATTTGTCACATGACAATTATAATATCTGTATCCTCTGACAGCGGAATGGTCACTGTTGAGCCAAGGAACCTATTACCATGTTTCCCTTCTTGTCCAGTTATTATTTTCCCTAGAGCTGAGAATTTGGCCATTTTTTTAAAAACGCCTCTAGTTTTCTCCGTACGTGCTAAGTCTTTCCAGTGCCTCCAATAGCGTAATACTCAAGGCATTGTTTTTTTTTGTTTTCAGCACATTAAGTATAATAATTGACTTAATTTTCACAGGAGCTCGGTGAGGTAGGTACGTTATGGATCCATTTCCTCACTGGGGAGTGTGAAGCACAGAGGGTAACTGACTAGCCTGGTGAGACCCTAAATGGCAGGCAGGACTGGAAGCGGGACAGTTGTGCCTCCTGCAGCCCCTCCCAAGCTCAAGCAACACCGCCCTTGGTGTAACTTTCTACACTAGCAAATCCACCAGATAATCAGTAGGAAACATTTCGGAAGGCTCTTTCTGCTGTGCATCCTGTCACCTGGTTTCGCCTGGCTCGCGTGCTGTCTACCCCTCCACCCACGGGTCCTACTCACCCAGGGGATTTCCTTCTCCCTCTCCTGGATGGATTCCTGGTTTTCTGGGTAGCATTCCTTCTTTCTTGGTTTACCTTAGAGCTTTGGGGGAAGCCATCCTTTAGAAGGCTTCTCAGACTTTTTAGGTCTTAAATATTTTTTAAAGAAAGTTTGCATTCTGCCTAGAGAGCCCTGGGTACAGTGTTCACAGCCATTTTTACTCTCAATCATTTAGATGTGACCCGTATTTTTTCTATTATTGAAACTTAAAATGATGGTGGATCTTCTCTTGTGCATTGTGCTGGGTGCTCCGCTGTCCTTCAGGTCCAGAAAATATCCTTGTGGTAGTTCCCTTGACTTTTCTCTTCCAAACCCTATTGGTTGGATGTTGGGCCCCCTGGTTTGGCCTTCTGGTTTCCTCTATTTTTTCCGCATTTTTAACGTAATTTTAGCTCTCCTATTTAAATTTCTAAGAACACTTTCTTATCTTAATAATAATCTCAGCCTACTAGCCTCCTGACCTTGTTTGGAGAATAGCTAACTTACCTCTGTGAGGTCCTTAAATACAGCTTAATTAGACTTTCCTTCTGAGTTTCCTCTCTTCCTTTCTTGTTTTGAGGTCCCTTACTTTTATGTTGGAGGCTTTCTTCAAATGTCAAGTAATTCTCAGCTTTCTCTTAAGATTTTAACAGTCAGACACATAAATGCTGATTGCAAGGTCTGTGTAGTTGGACATGGCTTGCCAACTGCCCAGTAATTGGATAAAGATTTTTTATCTCTAGGCACATGAGGTATTTCTTTGTGTAGCATTATATTGAAATTCAGTGTTCGATGTGGGGGTTCCTAAAACCCATTCGGCTATTTCTGCCACGTGGACTCTACATCCCTGTCATATTGCTTAGCCACTGTCTTCTCCTTTTCTGTCCCCATTGCTAAATTCTTAGAATTTTAATGGAGAGCAGTTTGGTTCCTGCTGACCCCTGTCCTCAGTGCCCTCCTCTTTCTACCCCTAATCAGCATCACAGTTTTCCTAAATGAAGGTAGTTCTAGCAAAAAGAATTACTGTTAAATCTGTGCCAAAAACCCAAACATCAACTATGGAGTGAAAAACTCTAATATTTCTGTGATAGCTACGGATAAACTCGTCTTCTGGACTGATGCCAACTTACATGTAACTCTTGTTTCCTTACAACGTGTAATTATTGCATTTAGATCCATTCCACTTATTAAGATTATTACATTTATCTTGAAGTACATTAATCTCCTTGTTGCAGTGGCTCTGCTAAGACTGTGTGTTTATTTATCTTCCCGATGAGTGTGCTTCAGATTTTCTATGTATGAGAAGTCCTGTCTATCGACTTTTGATGGAACTCTCTAGACCTCTTGGCAAACTTATTGTTAAGGGCTCCTTCCCAAGCCCTTAAGTGCTATAGAAACATAATGGTTGTGGATATACCTGGACCTTATCCATGATTTCCTTTACATGGAATCCAACTCTTGATTTCCTGCCCTTACACTGGATTGTTTCCTGCTTCTTGAAGCTTCCCTAGATGCTACTTCCTTCTCTGGTCCCTGTACTCAACTTGACCTCTGATATAAGACTGCTTCGGGATCCTGAGCTCTCCCCTTCTCTTCTCTACTAAGTCTCTCCAGGGGATGCCATCCAGCCCATAGTTTTATGCTCATCACTCCCAGATACTTATCATTCACTATGTTATATCCCTCGGACCCGACTCTAGTTTCCGGCTTAACAGTGTCACATGTTTGGCATGACCAGTACCAAACTTTTGAGGTACTACCATCTGCACACACACTAACTATCCCTTATATACCTCTTTCTTCCCATTTTGGAAAATGATGCCAACATCCAACCAGTTGTTCAAGCCACAAATCTGACAATTATCCTCGATTCTTCTCTTTCACTCAACTCACAAAAGCCATTTATCTGCACAGTATTGATTCTACTCCAGCAAACACCTTGAATCTGTCCACTTCTTTGCATTTCTAGGACTCTTGCCTTACACAAAGACATCATAGTTCTCCTAGACTACGACATAGGCTTCGCTTCTTACCTGGTATTTTTGTGTCCAGTCTTGCACATAACGATGATAGTAAGCTTTTTCTCAGATCATAAATTGGTTTAAAATCTTCCAAAATCTCTGTGTCTAAATCACCATCCATCCTCTAGCTGGTTTCTCACAACCCCAAGCACATTCCCTCTCTGGAGTCTTTATACTAGCTCTTCTGCCTAGAATGAGTTCTGGTCATTCATACATGGCTTAGTCTTCCTTGTGTTCTCATCTAAAATGTCACCTCCTCAGAGCATCTTTCCCCAGGCACCCTCCCCCTGGGTACCCAATCATCATCTTTCCCATCAGCCTATTTTAATTCTGTGGATAACACTTACCACTATCTGGTATATTTTTATGTGTTTATTTTCTGTTCATTGCGCCTGCCAGAATGTAAATTCCTTAAGAGCAATGACCTTATCGCTCAACTTAGGTGGATTAAAGGCACTTTAGAAGTGAGAAAACCAGAGAGAAAGGCAACTTGCCAGAGATCATGTAGATAACAGGCTATTTGTCCTATCGCTTCAAATGTGTTCATTGTCTTAATGACCCCTACTACAGCCCATAGCTACTATTTTTAATTGTACTGTTGGTTCCACCACTTTGAGCAGTTTATTTTCTTATTCTAGGCTTTTACCTTAATCAGCATTATCCCACTTGAGGGTTCTGTGACCAGAAGCCAATGATGTGTTCTGTCATTGGTCATCTTTATCCTGAGGCAGTTACAAGCTTGGTTTATCAACTTTGAGAACTTTCTTTTTGGCCCTTCTTTCCTGTTGACCCACTAGAAACCCACCTTCTTGCCAAACCACATACTTAATAGTGTTCATGCATAGGATGGAATTGTAAATCCACAGGGTGATTATGGTTTGGTGGAAAGAGCTTTGGGGAAACTGGGCTTTTCATCTCTTTCTGTTAACCAGGAGCTATCTGCTCTTAAGGGAGCCGTTCACACTCCCAGCTTCAATTTCGTTGCCTGTCCAGCTCTGCCACGAGCAGAGGAACATTAGAACAACAGTCCATTCTCACTCTCTCCCACCCATCTGTTTGGAATAATACATAGGAACATTCACTTCCCAGGGATTAAGTGAATTCATAAATAATCCAGTTAGTTGGATTAAGTGAACTCATGAATATAAAAATATTTTGCTGAGGATAAGATGTACTACAGGTGTGGGGGATTAAATGTAAGGGACTGCTCGCAGGAATCAGTTCCTAATGCTTTCAGTATATGGCCCTCAGTAAGCATGATTGTTTCAAGTCCCCATTAGAAGCCAGACTTTCAGAACAATTGTCTTCCTATCCTGTGCACTTTTGAATAATGCTTTTTCTTAATGCAAGTGTTGTATACACAGTAACCAGTCCAAGTGGTAGAAAATGAAAACTGAAAGTTTGCTCTCACCTCAAACCCAAGTATAATGCCCAGACCCAAACAGTTATACTTAACCTAATAATAGCTCAGAACTTGACAATGAGTCCGCCATTGTTACAAGCTCTTTACAGATGAACTCCATTGGACGCTCTCAACAACCCTATGGCTCAGGGATTCCTGTGACCCTGGTTGTATGTATGAGCAAACTGAGTCACAGGGACGAGAAGCTGTTTGCTCAGGGTCACACAGCTACACACAGTCATGGGTGCTCACACAGCCTGGCTTCCAAGTTCATACTCCGAGGCACCTTTCCAAACAAGTATATGGAGTACCTATGGTACATTCCATTGTATAATGTATCCTGCTAAGATTTTTACAATCTCTTAAATTTTTCAGTGTTCAAAATGAAGTACAAAACATAGGAAACTTGGGCCACCCTGGACAACCTAGTGCTCTCGTGTTTGTCTACAGCTTACATTTCTGTAAGTGGAAAGCGGAAACAAAGGATGTGTATACTGAATGTCTCAGGCAATAACCATCAGGCTGCCTTCCATGCTGAAGAGCAATGATCACCTGGGGTCTGCAGACCCCCAGAGTCACGGAGAGGACATGTGAGTTTTATGTGCCTCTGTTTTTTTCTCTAATTGCTTTTTAAATCTGAGTGCTCTGCTGTTTGACAAGGGATTTTACCACGCAGTAAACACAACTCTCTGGGAAAAGCTTCTCCTATTCCCGTGGGCTGATGTCTCTGCTCCTTGGCAGGGGGGTGAGTTGCCATCGGTGACCTCTCTGCTTCTGCTGCCTGGTACCTTGAGGCTCTGGAAAAATTACTGTGAGGCTATTCACCTTGGCTCAGCCTGAGATCTACTCTGACGGATTTATTGGCTCTTAAACCTTTACTCAAGCAGAACCTCTAAACCAATATACGGTTTCACTCACTTGCACTCCAGGGAGAGAGAGTGTGGTGAGAAGGGGGAGCAAAGTCCACCCCTCTCTGACCCCCTTGCAAACTTCTTAGGAAATGGAATTCATCATTTCTTTCCAGTTTGGGTTCCTTTTTTTAACCAGAGTTTTTCTCAGTCCATTGGTATGTGGGAATTCATTGGTGAAAGGAAAAGTAGTAAGATCATTCAGTCAACCACTATCCATTAGCTGTTTTTAAAGGAAAACATTGAATGAGAAACTTGCAGTCTTCCCCAGCTTTTGTAGGAATGGAGGATGGAGGAAATGGCAACCATTTAAACACGAGGGAATTTAGAGCATAAAGGAAGACCATCGAAGGAAGATCACCAGTAGTGTTATCCCTATTTTCCTACTAAAGCTTAGAAAGGATTTAAATGACTCAGCCCAACTTACTCAGAAAGGGTTGTAGCCATAGTTCCAACTCTGGTTCCTGTTTCCAAGTCCTATATCCTCTACTGCACTCGTTGGTGGTCTCCAAACCAAATGCTTTCCAATTCCATGTACTAAATACTGCTTTCCTAACTTCTGTGTGCTACAGACACAGGAGCATGCTGGGTGAAATCTAATGAAACTGTTTTACATATTGGCAGGGAATAAAGTGAGGGAGAGAGAGACCAAGAAATGGAGACACAGATCTCTTATGTGCTAAAAACAAAGAAGAACCTCATAACCGATGTGGTAAGTACAGAGGTTGAGGCCAGAACAGAGGCTGTAAGACATGACCACAGAACCTAACAGCTATGGGCTGGGGTTTTTTACACATGGCCCTTGGGCGTAAGGAAAGTAAAGAGTTGAAACTGAAATTGACACATAGAGCTACAACCAAGGAAGACCTGCCCCCACTCCGTTAAGGGACAGGAAAGTATTGCTCACTTACTAAAGCTACTGGCAAATTTCTCACTGATCAGATATCTGGGTGGGGAAAATTTCCCACAATAAATGGCAATTTAAAAAATCTCTTCTATGCGTAGGTGTAGCATGCAAATTTTAGACCCTCCTCAAGCAGAGGCACCCCAAATGAAGATATTAATATAGAGACCATAAATATTTCTCACCAGTGAAACTCCTAGACGTCACCAAAGAATCAAATGTAAGACTTCTCTGAAGGATTACTGCCACTTCTTAAAGTACCCCAGCATTCCACAGGGAGGCTATATCCTAACTGAAAAAATGCTCACAAAGTCCAAATCAAGGGAGTGGTCCACAAAATGGGAGAATCGACAGATACATGTGGGAAGAACAGCACCACAAGAATCTGAGATAATCTAACAGTCTAAAGCTAACTATAAATTTAAGTACATTTACAATCATGAAGGAGATAAAGGGAGAAATAAAAAGCCCTCCTGAAAAAAAAAAAAAAAAAAGGAAAAGAATTGGCAGTTACGGCAATCCAGTAGAACAATTCAAAATGAAACACTGTGAATAACATTCAGCAATGACCAGCTTTGAGGGTAGATAGGCACAGTTAAAGAGAAAAGTGATGATATGGAAGATACATCTGAGGAAATTACCCAGAGTGTGGCAGAGGGAGATAGACAACTATGAAATCAAAATGACCGGTTTAGAGATATAAAGGATTAAAGTAGAAGTTTGAATTTAGCTGTAATGAGATTTCAGAAACAAAGTGCAAACAGGGCAATGCTTTCCGTGAAACAGCTATGAATTGTCCAGAAGAGAAAAATCCTGAGACTTCACACGGAAGCAGCCCACTGAATCTGGCACGTAATCTGGTAGATTCCTCATAGGAAAAGCAGAACACTGAAGCAAACAGTAACTGAAGAGCCAGTAGAGACAACAGATAACACAGAACAGAATAATCATTAGAATAGGGGACACATCAGCAAAATGGAGACTAGAAAACTAATCTGAGCATCAGAATCCCCTGAGAAGTACATGAAAATACAGTCTTTTGGTTTTACGCAGATGCTTTCAAGAGTCAAGAGTGAGTATGTGTTAAAACAAACAAAACACCAAGGTTTCTAGAATGATCAAGTAGGTTTAAAACCCTCTTATTCCTGAGCACCAAATACCTACACGCATATATATACATTCACATTTTCACCACACTGATCTCAGGTGTGTGTTAGTGAAATTTTCCCCCACCCCTAAAAACCATGGAGACATTTGATCTAAAACCAAGGATAATTTCTAAAATATTTTCCCCCCAATCTCTTGGAGTTTCATGCTAAATGGTGCCAGAAGATGATCCCCAAAGAACAAGGCAAAGGAGTTAACACAAGCATCTCTGACCTCACGATTCCTCAACGTTCCTACTTCTGTTTCCTCTAGTATATGTAGGTCTGCGCATCAGAGGACACGGCATTCAGCCTCAGACCTCCAGAATCCTGTGTGCATGTTTGAAAGGATAAATAGCCCGCATTTGAGAGCATGTGGCAAGACAGGATTCCTAGCTTACTTTGTATTTCGTATTAAATACAAGACACCTTAACACACTAACAGCAGAAATTCAGTCTACTTTGCCTTTATGGACATCTGTTCTCAGACTGCTGGTTGTTTACCTAACTGCTATAATAAAGGCTAATTTCTACATTAAAGTAATACTTAGGATCATTGGAATATTTTCTAAGTAGCCCAACACAGAAAACGTGGAAGTCTCCAGAAGGGATGGAGGGCGGTGAGGTTTTGCCGCATTGTTGTACACCCATGAAGTAATCTGTCTGCTCTTTGGCTTGGACTCCTTATACTGGGCTTTTCCCTTTTTGATAGAGAATGCTTCCATAAATAATAGCATACCCACATGACAGAACTCTGCCAGTAGAAAAATGATGTTTTGAATGGATAGTTTACGAAAGGAAAAAAAAGTACCACAAATACATAAATATTTAACTTCAGTAGCAATAAAGAAAAAATTTTTTTAAGATGACAGTGCCTAATATTGGTGAAGTTACGGGCAAATGAGCACTGCTTTGCTCACTTACTTCCTAGATAGGTATTTGGTAATACGTAGCCAAAGTCTTAAAAAGTTAGATTTTTTTTTGGCTCATCAATTCCATGCAAAAATGTGTATATTCTTAAAAATTGCACAAGTGCAGCACTGTTTATATTTTTAAAAAATTTGGAAACAACTTAGGAGTCATTCCAATAAAATCTGGTGCTATTCAGTGGAATTCAGTTAGGAAAGATATTCATAATACATAGGTAAGAATTTAAAAGTTGCAAAATTGAAGGTAATATAAAGCAATAATTTTACTAAATTTAAATTATAGATAAGAGCACAATGCCAAGACAGAGACCAAGAATTAAGAATGGGTGGTGGGAACTTGGGGATGTTTTTTTCTTTTTTACAGGGTATTTTCTGTAGGTTTTGCAATTAAATTTTATTTTTTTAATAAAGGGCAAATTGTGGTCATCAAATTTTTAAGCAATTGGAGATAATGACATTGATGGCAAAAATGAAGGGTACCTTCTGATTACAAGTCTATAGAAATGTGTGCATGAAAGCAAAGAAGGAAGGAAGGGAGGAGGAAGGAATAAAAATCAACAGTGCTTCTCTTTGGTCAGTGGAATATGGGGCAAATGTTTTCTGCTTTTATGAATTTTTCCTATTTCTTAGTATAGTATCAATTTTATACTAGGAGGAAATTTAATAATCAGGATTTTCCCATTATGTTTCATTCTATACATCTCTCATGCCATGTCAAGTACCCATTCAGAGTCCCAACACCGAGTTTCTGGGCTCCATCCAGGCCACCGTATTAGCTAAGTTTGCATAAAAAATAACTACTGAATTTATGATTTCAATCAGAGGAGCTAGGAGACTTTTCTAGACTCCTCTCCTGAGTCTGTCAGGAAGCCGGGTGAGATAGGGACTTGTCTGTCTCCGCTCCGCATTCCGTCTGGGTCTGCAGAGGGGGGCGGAGAGCAAGGAGACGTCGGCACTGCTGTCGCGGACCCACACTGTAGCGCTCTCGCTTTCTGGCGTGGATTCCTCACACATATGCTCTGCCTCTCCACTCTCAAGCAGAGGGCTCCTTGCCTACACCAGCCTGGGTGTCAGCAGGGGGCCTCCTGGCCCCAAAAGCTTTCCGTTTGAATTACTGCGTGTGGTTCCTGCACATTGAAACTCGGCACCCACACACACAGCCGTCCCCGTGCACAACCTCCATGTTCCATGAGAAGCCATCGAGGTTCTTGGTCTGGCTAGTGGCCAAACCAGCCTTCAAGAAGTCACCTAGCTTCCGTCTGCTAAGATACCACACTCCCTTCCCCTTTTCAGCTTCCAGGCCCTTCTCTAGTCCTGTCTCCACACGGCCACCTGAATGAACTGATCTTGCCCCCAGCACATCCCTAGAGTCTTCTGCAGCTTCCCATCACATGCAGGAGAATGTATATATTCCATAGATGGAAAGCAAGGTCCTTGGCGTGGTGCCCCCAACTTGTCTAGTCGGCCTTGACCTTCACCAAACATTTCTGACCTTCCTCTATTGCTCCAACACACCATCTCTGGACTTGACCTACTTCCACACTTGTCTCTGCTTTTCCACACGTGCTTCTCTTGCCTTCTCCACTTTGTCCCTCCTTTGATACCTTTTCATGCTTCCGAAGTCACTTTGAGTGTCATTCCCTTTGGGAAGGCTTCCTGACTCCCATCTCCCTGGTCTCCCCCTCCATCCCAGGTGCTCTGGCCCATGTCCCCTACCAACATCCTAGACTGTGTGCCAGCTCAGCTTTGTCCTTCACTGGATGGTGAGGTCCTTGCAAACAAGGACTGGGTTCTTCCATGGTTTCATTCCAGTGTCTAGCCTCCTTTCATAGTTTCCAGTGAAGGACCAACACCCAAAAAAGTTCCCAGCACTTCCGCTCCTGGTATAATCCCAACACACAGAAGACATCCACAAGAATGTTCACATCGGCATTAAATGAGTTAGTCCCAAACCGGAAAGAACCCAACAGCCTGTTCACCGCAGAAGAAGTTAGTCAGTCACTGCGTTTTCAATACATAAATCCTATGCAACTATGAGAAGGAACGAATGAAGATTGTGAATGAAGCCACAATGTTGAGTGTAAGAGTTTACAAAAGAGTAAACGATGAATGAGGCCATTTGTGTTAGCTCAAAAGCAGTCCTCTGCGGGATTAGAAATCTTGGGAGTAGTTACCCTCAAAGGTATAGGGTAACAGATGCCTCTGGGAGCCCAGGAATGTTCTGCCTCTTGATCTGAATGCTGACTGCATGGACACTTTCACACCGTGAAAATCCGTCTAGCTGTGTGTTTCTGATTTGGGCATCTGTCTGTATCTTGAACCCCAATCAACATTTTTTTTTAAAAGATTTTATTTATTTATGTGACAGAGATTACAAGTAGGCAGAGAGGCAGGCAGAGAGAGAGGAAGGGAAGCAGGCTCCCCGCTGAGCAGAGAGCCCGACTCGGGGCTCGACTCCAGGACCCTGAGATCATGACCTGAGCGGAAGGCAGAGGCTTTAACCCACTGAGCCACCCAGGTGCCCCCCCAATCAACATTTTAATGTAGAGAAGTTCCCTCCGTGAAACGTGTCTCTATGTGGTGCGGAGAAGAGTGACAGAAAAGGGGAATGATTCAAGTGGATTGACAGCTTGATTGATGCTCTCTTCCCTACTTGGGACGGTGTCTCACGGCAGAAAAGAATTTTTTTTTTTAAATGAAAAAACTCCTTCTGTAGAGGGTCTAGCTTTTGCTTTAAGAAATGTGAAGTTCAATGGTGTCAGAGAGTTGGGCTTCTCAACTTGAATTTCAGCAGCCTCAAGTCATTCTGGAATGCGTCAGGGTATAAATAAACAAATAACACTAAGTGCGATGTCACCCTTACTCTGTACCCTCCCTCATCCTTCTGTTTGTGCAGCTTCTGCCCCCAGAGGGGGCTTTATGGGTTTGTGGTCCTCCCGCATCAATCACACCTTCCCTCAGCTCTCCTGATGCACATTTCACTGCTGCGGCTCAACACTGCATTTCTTCTTGGTACAAGGATAAATTATCTAAATGAATCTTTCAGCTTTTCCCCTCTAAAACTGTAAGAGTCTAGAAATACCAGACAAGAGGACGCGTTTAAAATTAGATTTTCTTCTCTTGAAACAGACAATGGAGGAGAGGAGCCTGGCGACCCCGGTCTCTGAAAGGGCCCCAGCCATCTTGGGTGCTTTCTGGGTGCCCCACGCCGGAGCCTGTCCAGCCACCCATGCAGGGACTCACCGAGTTTCTCTCTCACATTCTGTAATAAAAGCCTTCCCGTGTCTGCACAGATGGGAAGGCTGCTGCCACCTTCTCATCTCACATTTCCTGCACTTTCCTTCCTAGGCGCTTGACTGCCCGAAATAGAATCGTGGTTTTTGGAGTCTGGGTGTAGGAATGTAGTGGGGTGGGATGGGGCAGGGTGGGGGGGGGAGTGGGGTGGGGTGGTCATGGTTTCTGTAATCCCCTTTAATAACCACACCCTGAGGGAATTTTCCTATTGGCTACAAGATGGATGAAAGATTCAGAGGCAGGCGCAAAGTGTCTTTCGGAGAAGAGCCTAGATTTTCCTTCCGGGGGTGGTTAGGGAAGGCTGACTGTGAGGCAGGACATTAGCGCCCAATGAGGGCACGAGAGGGCACAAAAAACAGGGGCCTTTGCATGCCTTACCCCCCAGTAGCCCCCTTCCCTGATTCTCTGCTTTCCCGAGGTCTCTTCCTCACTGGATAACGCCCCCCACCACCTGCCTTTTTAAACGGAGTTCCCAAAACAATCAACCTCCTTGCTCCTCTCTGCCTAGGTGAATTCCCTCCATCCTACCAAGTCTAATTGAAATCCCACCTCTTCTGGGAAGCCTTCCTGGATGACTTCAGCTGGCAGTGATTTCCCTCTTGTCTGAATTTTCAAAGCTGCTGCTAACAGTCATGGAGCACTTACGTGCCAGGAGCATTCGTAGCACATTACATAGACAAAGTCACAATCCTTACAAGGACTCCACAAAGTAAGTTTTGTTATTATCCCCATTTTACAGATGAGGATCCTGAGCCCTCCAGGGTTCTCATAGCTCCCTAATTAGATTAGAAACTCCATTTACCATTCTTTTTGACGTACTACTCATCCCTCTCACAGCACAAGATTGGAGACTTGCAATTGCTCATTGTTCAACTTGTACTTTTCCATGTCTCTGTGCACTTAGTGGGATTTAAGATGATGACCAAAAATTTTGGAAATCATTTCTATCCATTATATATGCTAGCTTTCCATTTCTGTCAAAGCTACTGTATAATGGAGGAGGTAGGATTGATTAAAACCACAGTAACAAAAAGCCCTTGTTTGGGCTGTTGTATGCCAAGCACAGTGCTCAGTGATGTGCACTGATGTCTCTCCCAATCCCAGCTCTTCTTCCCAAGAAGATCAGAGAGAGCTTATACAAACTTGCAGTAGGATCAAAGAAGTAGATGAAGCAAAGGGAATACAAACAGAAGAAGTTAAAAAAAAAAAAAAATCCCGAGTTCAGTTATTACCTAAGAATGCATACCGTAAGGGCCCTCCTTTTCAGGGGAGCCACAAGTGTGGCTCTATGTGTCCTAGTGTTTGTGATAAAGAAGGACACATAATCAATTACAATACTCCCATCGCCTCTGAGATCAAGACAATCCCTCTCTTCAGAGGAAGCACATAAATGTCTCATCAGACCATTTCCTATCACAATTCTCAGAGCAGGCCCATCTCGTCTCACTGAAAAACACGCTAATAATATCCGTCAGGGGAGGCGGCAGAACTGTTTGGCCCAGGTATGCTATTTAATTTGGTTTAACTTCATTTGTCTAAGAGATGGATGGACTGTGCGTGTCTCAGGAAGGTCCTACCCATGCTCTTTCTCACAACAGGGCTCCGTTCTATCTGCTCCAGATGCCGCCTTTCCATCTCTAACTAAAAGCCCAATAGGTATTCTGGGATAAGCCCTCTGAACGGCCAAGAGAACTCACACGCCCCCCAAAAGCCTCCGGGAAACCCAGTCTTCCAGGCCACCTGGAGCTTTAAAAAATGGAATTTTCAAAGGGGAAAATGAAATTCAAATTCTTTTGTATGATTTATGATGCTTTTCACAGCCCAACCTCAATCTGCTTTTCTAGACCTGATTTATTGCCCTGCTTCACCCAAACTAAGCCACGTCAAGTTCCACAAAGACACTCTGTGCACTCACTCCGCGCGACCCCATATGCGCTTCCTAACCCCCCTCTCCTGTCTCCCCTGGCCTCTCCGCCTGCTGGGTCTTGAAGGACGTCACCTTTTCTGGGAATCCTCCCCCTGACTCATCTTACTCTTTACTAGATTCCCATAACACTTTGCTACCAGCGTATTTTATTATCCCCTTTTGTTAGCTTCTTGGATTTTTCTTCCTGCTCCACTGTGAACACCTCCCGGGTAGAAATGTGTCTTAGTCATCTTTGTATCCCAGCATCGGGGACACTGTCTGACCTGGATTTATTTCACCCAATTTTTATTGAGTGCTTCCTGTCTGGACCAAGAAAGCTGGGACAATTCCCATCCTGCGATGCTACGTTAGAAAACAACCCATGAGTTACCCCGCAGGTGACCTAAATATGTTTCCATTATCTGAAACCTCCCAGATCTCCAGAGATGGATTACTCAGTATGTCTGCTAGAGGAAAGGAAGGCCCAGTGCAGAGTTACGTGGAACCACAAACGAATTCAACTGAAAGCCGTTTCTTAACTCAGGTTTTCCCAGATCTGAAAAGTGGCTAAAGCAGTTGCCATTTATTCCAAGCGTCTTGCCTCGTTTGTGCGACCTTGGCCAAGCCCAGGGACTTTGCAAAATTATATTCAGCATGCAAATATATCACTTTATCCGCCAATCAAACCTGCATCCCTTACAAGGAAAACAGAGCCACTGTTCCCTGGTAGCCTGACCATTTTACAGCAGAGGTCAGAGGAAAAGGTCAGGGAAAAAAGAAAAAGGCGTCTCCTCCTCCATGATTTTCTGACATCAATAGAAACTTTAAGAACGAAGTTACCAGACTGCATGGTCATTCAAAGGACCTATTTAAGGTGGAGGCTCCAGTAAGTATTGTGTGAGTCTGACCTCAGTTCGGGTCTTTGAGGGTTTTTCAGCAGCCGTCCATCCCAAAAAGCCATCTGACGGACGTTCAGAGCCTCAGGAGCACTGCAAAAAACTAAGAGCATTTCCATCACTGCAGATCCCCAAGTGGGTTGAGCATGGAAAGCACTCTGAATGCAGAAATTGGAAATTGGTATTTGAAAAGTTACTTTATGCCGTCTTGTTTATGGCTGTACACTAACCAGCCTAGCCTCCCCCCCAAAAAAATTCTTTTTGTTTTGCTTCTTTGTGTCCATCTGCCAAGGCAAAAGGACACCAGTAACTCTGGTTAGGAAATAAGTTATTTCACTTGGCAGAAGAGTTTCCATGTGCAGGACTTTATAAACTTGGCCTAATTTTTCTATGATTCTATTCAAAATACACAACTATCAGACTTGTATCAAGTCTGATAATTGTGTGCCAGCCTCTGTAGTTGGCACTAGAGAAAGAAAGATCACTGAAATTTTTATCCACATGCATCACACAGTATCACAGGGAAGACAGACTGGCTAAGATAGGATTTCAATATATTATGATATAAATTCTTCGATATAGATGTTCATAAAACTCAGAGGAAAAGCACAGACTAGAGACCACTGGAAGGCTTCCTGAAATTGCTGAGTCTTCTTGGAAGATGGAAATGGGGAGCGCCATACATCAGATGGAGGACACAGGGCCTCTCCTTACAAGGACATGAGAGCAGCAGTGACCAAGGACAGGATCTGGAATATTCCACAAACTGAGGGGAATGTGGAGGAAGGAGAGATTGAAGGGAATTAAGAAGTGATAAGAGAGGCAGCCGTGGAACCAGCAGAGAACAGTGCCACAGTGTCTTGTGGAAAGCAAAAGGTTACAGTCAGCAACTCAAGGAGGGAGTAACAGTCCACGATAGAGAGAAGAGAGGATGGGAGCATCGTCCTAAAGCCAACGGGGGCAGTGAGAATATGGACGGAGAAGCTGAGTGGTAGTGAGAGGGAGAAGCGCCATCCTCCGTGGCAGTCAGGAAAGATCCCAGAGTGGGAGACAGAGTTAGGTAAATCTTTGGGTGGGCACACGGGGCTTAAGGTAGTTCAAACCCAGATGGCTTCAGTTTTTTGTTCAAAGTAGACAACAAAATCATCTGCTGATGGTGGTGACTTAGGAACTGGAGGGAAATGGCAGTCTGGGGATGTCAGAGAAGGAAGCAGAAGAGAAGAATCTTTCTAAGCACAGGGGAGAGCACTAGGCTTGAGATGCCTGATTCAGAGGGCTGTGGTTTTTCCACCTGAAAACGGGAGCCCAAGGATTAGAAACAGGGAATAGTAAATGTTTACTAAGCATTTGCTCTATATCAGACACTAATTTTAGCTTCTTTATATTTTATAGTAGGCTGAATAATAATCTCTCCAAAACACCTAATCCTGATCCCCGAAACCTGTGAATTTGCTACATTTTGTGGCAAAGAGGAATTAAGATTGCAGAGGGAATGAAGGTTACTGGTTAGCTCACTTTAAAATAGGGAGAGTATGCTGGCTTACTGGTGTGGGTCCAACACAGTAAGAGTCCTAATAGGTAGAAGAGGGAGGCACGAGAGAAGATCACAATGGCGTGATGCGAGAAGGACCACTGCTGGTGTGGAAGGTGGAAGACAGAACCATGAGCCAAACAATGCAGGGGGGTCACTAGGAGCTAGAAAAAACAAGGGAACAGGTGCTGTCCCAGAGCCTCCAGGGAGGATACAGCCTTGCCGACACCTTGATTTTAACCTCATGAGACTGTCCCAGACTTCTGACCTGCAGAAATGCCAGATAACAAATTTATTTCCCTTAAATTTGCAAATGTGTGGTAACTTGTTACAACAGCAACATAAAACTACAACACTCATGTGTCTTATTTTATGTCTCGCAACAGTATTTTACAGGTTGGGAAGCTCTGTGAGTTGATCCTGGCTGTTGCCCAGGATGTCATCAAGAGAGGAGGGGACAAATCCGGAGGAAGGAAAGTTAATCATTTCATAAGGCATCTGCCTCAAGGAAATATCGGTAATATTTTTTTAAGGCAAGAAATAATGGGCCACTTCTGAAGCCATGGAGAATTCAAAAGGGATTTCGACAATGTGGGGGTCTCCATTTCTTCCATCGAGATGTCCACAGCCCATTCGTTCCCTGTCAGTTCCCTGCGTTAGTACCTGAGATTTAGTGAGGTTTGTGGATCGAGCCTTCTTGCAGTCTGACTCACAGTGAGGTCCCTGGTTTTCAGCCCCATCTGCCTTCTGTTAACCATAGTGGAGGGTCTCTTTAAGGCCACAAGGGGAGGTAGGGGTTGCACTGTATGCCCTTAACTAGTGGTTAGTCATGAACCTACCAGTCGGACAGCCCTTATCACTTCCTCTGGTACCACCTCTTTCCAGTGCTACTAAGTTTGCAAATGCCAGTGTCCCAACCCCTCTGACCCCAGATAAGATTCTCAGTAGCGCTGATGTTAAGCAAGTCAGGGGATAACACTACGCTTCTCTCCTTCGGGGGCGGTCTTTTCCAGTTAGGACAATACCCAATTCCAGAAGCATCTGCTACGTCTTAGAATTGTGATTTTACTTCAAAACTGAGACAAAATACTACAGAATACAGAAATCTGAACTCCTAGATATGACAATGGCTTGTGTTTTACCAACCAAATGATACATGTAGGAACTAAAAGGTCCCCAACAGGGGCGCCTGGGTCGCTCAGCTGGTTAAGCGTCCCACTCTCCATTTCAGCTCAGGTCTTGATCGCAGTTCAAGCTCAAGGCTGGGCTCCACCCATGCCGAGTATGGAATCTACTACTAACTAGGTCCCCATCAGTTCCAGCAGTCAATGAGCTTGAGGAAGATCTACCAGCATTACTAGTACAATGTTATGTTCTACCTTTGCCTTCCTTGTAGTCGCTTCTACCTTTTCAAAGAATACTAACTTCTACTTTCATTTGCCATATGTTTTTTCCTTACTCTTACTGTACTAGAACTTTGTCAGGACTCATGGATCAATTCATTGGTAAGAAAGCAGAGTAAATCCATGCCTGCCATGACTACGAAATGCCCAATGACTTTGACCTCCTTGGTCCATCTTTTCCCTCATCTCCCTATACTTAGAAGAGCAGAACAGGCTTGGGGTTTGCGATGAGAAGGTCAAGAGGTCATGCCCAGATTTGTCATGTGCTGCTTCTCTCTGCCCCAACAGTTGCTCCCTGAGCCCTTCTTCTTCACATCTTCACTAGGCATCATCAGAAAACCCACTTGGTGTCCTTCGACTCTCCTTGCTCATGCTTCTCCCACCTTGTTTCTACAACCTTCCAAACTCCTTTGTGGGGATTCTGTACTTGCTCTCCTCTGCCTAATACGCCTTTCCTGCTACACTCCGAACAGGTGGCTTCTCATTCTAGGCCTCACTTCAATATCACTGTACTTAAGACCTACGACATCCTTCCTTGACTTTTCAATCTAAAGTCGATCACCTCACAAAATTCACCATCCCTGTGTATTAGTTCCTTGATAACACAAATAACATTCTGTAATTATTTTATGCATACAATTTGTGGGTATAAAATTTGTTGTCTGTACATTCACCTTTAATGATACCCTTTATTTTTTTAAAAGGTTTTTATTTATTTGACAGAAAGAGGTCGCAAGTAGGCAGAGAGGCAGGCAGAGAGAGAGAGGGAAGCAGGCTTCCTGCTGAGCAGAGAGCCCGATATGGGGCTCGATCCCAGGACCCTGAGACCATGACCTGAGCCGAAGGCAGAGGCTTAACCCACTGAGTCACCCAGGCGCCCCTATAATGATACCCTTTAAAATCCTAGTTCAAGGAGCACCTGGGGTTCAGTTGGTGAAGTGTCTGACTCCTGGTTTCAGCTCAGGTCATGAGCTTGAGGTCCTGGAATCAAGCCCCACATCCGCTCCCTGCTCAGCACGTGGAGTCTGCTTGAGGTTCTCCCTCTCCCTCTCCCCCCACCTGGCTCATGCTTGCCATCTCTGTCTAAAATACATAAAATCTTCCAAATGCTAGTTCAAGGCTTCACACAAAATAGACCCTTAAACATCCGTTAAACATGTGAATCTACTTCATTGGCCCTGAGCATATTAAAGATGCAGTATATGTGGGCAAAACTTAAATTATAAAGCATTTTTATCTGTGCCCAATACTAGATGTAAATAATAGTTTATAATGTTCAAAACTGTTTCTTATTAGAACAATGATCTGATGCTACACCAAAAACAGTATCTTATTAGCTTTATGGATTTTTATTGTTTAAGACTTTAAATGCTCACATCTATAATTCTTGCAGTATTTTCTTAAAGTGTGTCCGTTATTTTATCCTAAAGTAAAAGGATTATGTGCAAAATTTGAGATGTGAAAGAATGACACATCCTGGGGGCTCTAAATGTCCAAATGATTACATGTAAAATGAGGAATTGGTTTCCCTTTGGCCCACCAGCCTCATTGTTCAAATTCCTTTGATGTAAGATTTAAGGGGGAAAGGAAATAAATACACCTCCGAAATGCCAGCCACAGAAGTGCCCATCAGCTCTGAGTCCTGCCTTAATTGAACATTGGATATGCATGAGAGTGAGCTACTTGCCAATGTCACGTAATTTATATCCATAATCAGAAAAATATGAGGCTTAAAGTTCAGGTGCAGACTACCATTCTCCATCCCGTATGAAGCAGATCATGACCTTTCGAAGCCACGAGCAATCACTTAATGTCCATTTCATCCCAGCCACCTAGAACATCAAATCAAAAAGCATCTCTGGAAAGCTAAGATTTTGAATTGCAAAGTGATACCCAAAGCACCCAGCTATGAACTGCAGAGCCGGGCAAGGAGAAATTAATCAAGCAGTGGGTTTGTACAAGAGAAGTGAGGCTTCCACCTTTTATACATAAGGCGAAACGAACATGTTGAAAACTTTTTCCAGAAACAGAATCTTTTGTGACTCTGATCCTTTGAACAGTTTGATGATGGTGAGTCCTGGAGTGAACATTAGAAAGACACAGGACAGGCATGCTGGTCCCCGAACACAGGACATTTCCAGGATCAGTTACCACGTCCGCATGCGTGAAACAGCGTGAAGGTTATCAGAGTCATGGGATCTGCCTCTAGTCCTTTATTTAATAGCGTTCCCAAACTAGTGCCTCCCAGATTATTTCCATAGGAATGTAAAAAGCAGGATATAATTCAAGGACTCGGTAAATAGCTAGGTGCTTTGGCGTCCCGTGACCTTCATTTCACATGGATCCAGACAGAAAAGAGTACTATGACCACATTTTGAGTACCAGCAACATCACAGGCCCTGTTACATATTATCTCATCCAGCCCTCTCTCCAATGTCCTGATAGGAATTTTTGTAATGTTACATACAAGGAAACTGAAACAAATCATCAAGGAGCACAAACTAGCAAGTACCAGAGTTACAGACACACAGGCCTGTCTCGGACAGGCTCCAAGGCTCATGCTCTTTCTACTACACTACCTGTCCTTCACTTGACCTTCACTGGGAGTCAACCAATTCTTCCCATCAGTGTCAAGATCAGTGTCCGCTAGGAGGGCAGACGGAGTCATCACTGGCCTCCAAAGAATGTTCCCTGTTTTTTAATTTAACTCCCTGGAGAGCTTCCTCTCAGTGGCTCATAGAAGTATTTACTGACCTTGCCAGTCAAGGTAGCCATGTCTTTAGGAAAAGCCTGACTGAATTTGCTCCCATCAGTGCTCATGGTTAGGAGCTGAAGTTGCTCCCCCTGAACGCTATGCCCAGGAGCTTTCCATAGCAGGAACTCTCAGCAGCAGCACTTGCGCTCGGAAACCATCATTTCCGTACTGTTCTCAATAGTAGCTCTACGTTGCCTCCCTGCCATCTCTTGCCTTCAACCACAGCAATGAGACCCCTCAAATGCCAACAACCAATAACCCTTCTAAGCGCCCCTGACAATCAGCATGGTCCTTTATGGGTCTTCCAGGTTCACGCCGCTTTGGCTGCCAAGAGGTGATTATGAATAAAGCCACACAGATACTAGGAGAAAATTTTTACAATTCCTATGCAAATTTCCACTCGGCACCATATTTTATCTGTCCCACCTCAGCCCTGTTTTACTTTGCTGGAGCCCAGGAAGTACTCACCCTTCTCTTCATCTGCAAAGAAGACTATTATCCAAGGAGCTAGGAAGTACCTAGATTCAGGTTATCTAAAGATGTAATGTTACAGAAATGCCTTGAAAATCTCAGACTGTCCTGGCACGCCTGGGTGGCTCAGTGGGTTAAAGCCTCTGCCTTCGGCTCAGGTCATGATCTCAGCGTCCTGGGATCGACCCTGCATCAGGCTCTCTGCTCAGCGGGGAGTCTGCTTCCCCCTCTCTCTCTCTCTGCCTACTTGTGATCTCTGTCAAATAAATAAATAAAATCTTAAAAAATCTCAGACTGTCCATTCCTGGGTCACAGAAGCACCTAAACAAAACCCCAAGAGAATCCAAGAAATTCCTTAGTAATTTCAGGTACATTATTCAAATGCAATACTATTACAAACCAAGTCTAAAACAAACCACATGCAGAGCATTTTTCTTTTCTTTTTCTTTCTCTTCTACTTCCTGTGATAATTTGATCTCTCTTAACTTGAAAGATTGAATGGACTCTATCTGATTGAATGGTCTCTCTGGCTACCAACCAATTTCTCTCCTGCCTTCACAGTTTGCTTTCTGGCCTAGAAGATGAACCTGCTGCACTTTGCCCCTATCCTCATTTTTTTGCAACGTGGTTCCTTCCACCAAAACTCTAACATTTTTGGATTTTAGGGTAGGTAATTCCCATGACCTTTGAAAGTCCTCATTTTCCTTGCCCTTGTTCTAGAACTTTCCCAGAGAGAAACCAAGAGCTCCAGTGGAGCTTCTTACCCAAAGCCAGTACCAATTGACTAGTCACACGAGGGAGCCATCCTGGAAGCAAATCCTCCAGTCCTCAGTTAATCAGCAGCAACCACCGACTTCTCGTAAGCTAATATGGTATGGAGCAGAGACAAGGCTTACCCTATTGAGTCCACCCCCAACTAACCTATCAGAAAAAGAAAAAGATACATATTGCTATTTTAAGTCCCTGTTTTAACTAAAACATAGAACTTTCACCCTAATGTGCCAGACCCTCCTCTGAACGCCTCCGTACTATTCACATATCTTCAAACTATACTGTCTTATGCCACAAGTTATTTTTTCATGTGTTTAGAGACTATTACCCGAGTGATGATTTTCCTCTTGGACACAAGTATCTTGTACTATGTTGTTGAGTTATCTATGTCTCCTCACACAGTGAGGAGATTTCCAGGCAGTGGATACTCCATAAGTCTTTCTTGGTTAATTAAATCAAAGACCATGTGTTCTATAAGAAAAAGAATTTCTTATTGTGTCAGTTCTGCAAACATGAGAGATGGAGCAAAGAAGACAGGCTGAAATCCATCCAGACTCCGAGTAGATAACCACACTGACATTTAAGATAATGAAATATCTCCATCAGAGCGAACACATACAACCACCCATTCTTCAATCTTCTAGAGTGGTTATTTAGTGTTCTATTGGAATTTGGCATCCAAATCTTGGAACTTATTTAGGAAGTCAAATGGCAGTAAAGCTTTATCACTCAGCATGTAATTTTTTTGATTGAGTTACAATGGAAAAGAATCAAGCTTTCAGTTAACGAGCTACAAATAATCCATCTGTAAATAATAATTACCACTAATAGCCAAATTAGTTGGACTTCAGGTTTCTTCTTATTTTTTTACTACTTTGTTTTCTTTACCCTAATAAGTTTCATCTAAAGATAGTTAGAGAGATATGACTTCTGGAATGGCAGAGTGAGGAGCCTTGCGACTCACTCCCTAATAAAACAACTTCACCTTGTAAAAATTATTTTAAAATGCCAACAACTATTTAAAGTCTTTATAATTTGCCTAAGGTAACACAATAGATGAAGAAACATTTATTCAAGAAAATCTAATAAATCTTGGTAAGAACAGGGAGAGCCTATGTCAACTGAGTCATGATCTGCTCCTTCCCTTGCCCCTTCCCTCCCACCACAGTTTGCTGGAAGTTCCATTACAAAGAGGACTCCCTCTCCCGCAAGCTACCAGTCAAGTGCTCTATCTCCCTGGGATAAACAAGTGCCAACATTTCTCATCCTCTCCTAGCTGCCTGCTTCAGAGGCTAATTTATAAGCAAGGGTGACCAAGATGTCAGGGGAGCCCTTCCTCCCTGTAACCCCACTCTTAGCCCCACGGGTTCTACTCTAGGTCAAGATGGCTTGTAACACTGGAGCCAGTTACCATCACCACAGTTTGCTCATACAGAGGATATTCCACACTGGGAGAGGCAAGCTGGGAAGACCAGAAGCTACCACTCCAGCCCAGTGCCCCGCTCATTAGAGCAAAAATGGTACTCTGAAAGAAGTGGGTCTTTGTCCCCGCTCCCACATCCAAAACACCGACTCTGAGATTTTTGCATAAAGAGAGGCAGGGCAAAAGAATAAAAGCTGTAGAAACTCTTTCCAGACAAACTTCATTTATTTGGAATAGAATGTAGGCAAGTTTAATCCTAAGGGATTCTCAGAGAACAATGGAGATTTTGGTGTAGACAATTAAGTGGAGTTTAGGACTCTATGAAATCAAGAAAAAATTAGAGGCGAACTAGACTACCAGAGACAAATAGATAAATAAATAACTACTAAGATGTACTTCCCCGAAGTGTGGAAAAAATCTTAAACACTAGCTCTATAAAAGAGTCCAGATGTAATTGGATCAGACTATGGAGCACTTTATGTATTAGGACATTATCAAAAACCATAGAGTATTCAGCCAATTAGAGTATTCCACTCCAAATCAGTGGAGCCTAACAGATGGTTGTGATTCCAACAGACACAAAAGGTTTAGCAGAGATATCAGGAAAATAGACAGCCAAAGACAGCCCTGCTAAACCCAGTCATCCAAGGGAGACTGTGCCCATGACCAAGATTGCACCTTCTCAAGAATGACAACAGAGACTTCATGCTGCAGAGGAAATAGATTTCACAAAAGCACTCCAGTCAAGTTACTAAACAAATAAACAAATAACAATAACAAACCTGGGAGAAGAAAAATCAGTATCCAGAGTCACTACAATATACTATCACAAATGTTTGGTTTTCAACAACAAAATTATTAAACATGCTAAGAAGCAGGACAGCATGACCAAGACAGGGAGTGGGGACAAGCAGGCAACAAAAGTACCCTCTGGGAGGGCCGAGATGTCAGATTTAAGACAAGTTCACAGCAGCCACCATAATATGTTCAAAGAACTAATGGAAACTATGCTTTAGAAGAAAAGGAAGGTAAGAGGACAATATCTCATCAAATCAGGAATAGAGAGAAATGGAGAGAAATAAAGCAAATGAAATGCAACTATGCAAGTGCACGTGAGACATTCCCCATGACAGAGCATACGGTAGGCAGTAAAACAAGAGGACTGAAATCATAGAACTGATCATCTCCACAATGGAATCAACTTAGAAGTCGATAGCAGAAAGAAATTTAGAGAATTCAGAAATACATTGATATGAAACAACACACTCTCAAATGAGCCAAAGAAGAAACCACAAAATAAACTACATAATACTTTGAAATGAATAGAAATTAACATACAATATAGAAAAATTTATGGGATGCAGTTAAAGCAGTATTGAGAGGGAAATTTATAGCCTATGTTTAAAAAAAAAATCTCTAATCAATAAACTAACACTCCACATTAAACCACTGGAAAAAGAATACACATTAACTTTAAAACAAGCAAAAAAAAAAAATAAAGATTACAGTACAATTAATGAAATAGAGAATAGAAAAATCGAAAAAAAAAAGTCAACAAAACCAAAAGATTGTTTGAAAAGAAAATCAATAAAACCTTTAGCTAGACTAATAAAAAAGAGACAAGATTGACATTACTAAAATCAGGATCAAAGAGGAAATAAAACTGCTTACTGAAATTAAAGAAATATATAAGGATAAACTATGGGCAAATGTATGCCAACAAAATAGATAATCCAGATGAACTGGAGAAATTCCTAGAGTGATACAAACTACTAAAAAGTGATTTAAGAGGCAATAGAAAATATGAATAGATCTATAACAAGAGATTGGCAATATTTTTTTTTAAACTAAACACAAAGAAAAGTCCAGGACCAGATGGCTTCTGTAAAGAATTCTATAAAACATTTAAAAAGAATCAGTACTAATACTTCACAAACTCTTCAAAAGTAGAAGGAATACTTCTCAACTCATCTTATGAGGTCTGTATGACCTTGATACCAAAACCAAAGATCACAAGAAAGCTATAGATCAGTATCTCTTATGTAGAGAGGTATAAAAGTCATTAAATACTAACAAACCAAAATCAAGGAACATATTAAAAGTTATAAATCATGATCCAGATATAAAAAGGATTATACATCATAACCAAGAGGGATTTTTCCCAAGAATATAAGATTGGTTCAAATGCAACAATGATTAATGCGTGTATTAATAAAAATAAATGACACAAACACATGATCATCTCAATAGTTGCTGAAAAAAAGCATTTAACAAAAATAAAAGATCCTTTCAGGACAGAAACAACTAACTAACACGGGCTATAAAGGAACATCCTCAATCTGAAAAAGAATACCTATGAAAAACCCAGAGTGATAGGAAATGAACAGGAAGATTCTGCCAGCTGTTAAGTAAGCCTATTCCAATTATGCATTCTTTTACTGGAAAAATCACCCCGGGAGGTTCGGGGATCCACTGAGAGATGGGCCTGAGCTAAAACCATTGATCAGCTGACCTCCATCAACCCCTCCACTGCATGATGGGCCATATTCACAGATGTTGGGTCTCTGGGACTTAGTTCAGAGCCAGTGTCCAGCAATCCCCAAAGGGTCTGATTATTTCCTTTTCTCCGATATACAGTTACTCTGGTAAAAGACTGTAGATTCCATTAGGAAAACTAGGAGAAATATGAATAGTATAAAGTTCTGGAAGTGTACTGAGGTCTTTCCTTAAAGGGACACAGCCCCCCTCCCCCATATAACAAGCTATGGCTCTATAAGTTGGTTCAAGTCCGGGAATTGACTGAGGGGCCATCACTCTGTTTTTAAGATTCAGGTAAAACTCTGTTGTTCATTTGATTTAAAATTTTTCTGCTCATACTAAACAAGAATTTAACAGGCTTCCTATATATTTTACTTCTAGTTCATTATGACTGATTCGCCAAAGCCATAGTTCTGCACAAGTCAGACTCCTGATGGCTTCTTCAACTTGGCTGTTCATTATGATACCCGTCCCACTTGGCCTTTGGTGGGCGAACCCCTGCCACTTGGGATCCAGCTATCCCCACTGCATTTTGGTTTCTCCAGTTGGTGACTACAGTGTCCACTGTGAGGTCTGGCATACAGAGAACAGTGATCACTCAGGTCCCATCACACATTATTCCTCACAATACTGGGGAGAGGTCTAGCTTACGGGCCCTCCCAGTGAAGGTGAGTAGGTCTTACACGGCAAATCCGTTCTATCATTCCAATCTCTCAAAGTCTTGGAATCCCTTCCTCTGCATTAAACCAAGGCATGTCTAGCATTTCCAATTCACTCATGGTGATCCACACTTTGGTCCATGTTTCAGCATCCTTAAACAAAAAAATCTGAATGCTTCCCCACTAACAGCAGGAACAAGACAAGGACAAGTACTCATACCACTTCAACATAACAGTGTCAGGAAATTAGACAGTTAAATTCTAGCTAGGACAATTAGACAATAAAATGAGAAAAAAAGTGATCAGATTGTAAATGAAGAAATAAAGCTACCTCTGTTTACAGAGGACATCATCATGTATATTGAAAATCCTAAGGAAGCAACTAAAAACTCTTAGAACTAGTAAATGTGTTCAGCAAGGTTGTAGGCTCTAAGATCAATACACAAAAATCAATTGTGTTTCTACAAAGAGTAAGGAATAAATCCAAAAATGCAATTAAGAAAATAATTTCATTTACAATAGCATCAAAAAGAATAAAATACTTAGGAGTAAGTTTCACAAAACAAGTCCAAAAATTATACCCTGAAAACTACAAAATACTGCTGAAAGAAATTAAAATATCGTGTGTTCATGCAGCAGAAGATTCAATATTATTAATGTAATGATACTCCTCAAATGGAATATAGATTCAACACAATCCCTGTCAAATTCAAACTGGCTTTTTTTTATAGAAATTGACAAGCTGTTCCAAAAATTTATATGGGAATTTAAGGGACCTTCTAATAGCCAAAACAACCCTGAAAAGGAATAAACCTGGAGGACTTCTACTTTCCAATTTTAAAATTAACTACGAAGTTAAAAGAATCAAGACAGTGTGACCCCAGCATAAAGATAAACATACAGAGCAAGTGAGTAGAATTGAGGATTGAGATTTTACTCTCACACCTATCATCAGTTATTTCAACAAGGGTAGTAAGACATTCAGTGGGAGAAAGAATGGTCTTTTCAACAAATGGTTCTGGGACAATTGGATATTCATAAGCTGAAGAATGAAGTTGGACCCTCTAAACTCACCATATATATATATATATATATATATATATATATATATATATATATAAACTCACACTGAATGTAACAACATAAATGAAACACTTAAAAGTAGAAAACAGTTAGAAAAAATCATAGGCAGATATTTTTATGACCTTGGATTAGTCAATGGTTATGCATAGCTAAAAGATCAAGCAACAACAAAAACGGATACATCAGATTTCACCAAAATTTAAAGATTTGTGCTATACCATGAAGACTACCACTAAGAGAGAAGACAATCCATAGAGAAAATATTTTCAAGGTGTATATTTGATAAGTGACAAAGAGCCTTAGAACTCAGTAATTTCTTTAAAAAGAGTTGAAGACTATGCAAAGGATTTGAATAGACATTTCCCCTAAGAAGATGGACAAGTGACCACTAAGTGCATCAGAATATACTTGACATCATCGCTTCTCGGCCTTTTGGCTAAGATCAAGTGTAGTATCTGTTCTTATCAGAATATTTAGTCATCAGGGAAATGAAAATCAAAACTACAATGAGACACTGCTTAATATCCACGAGGATGGCTGTTATAAAAATTGTGGATGAAATTAGAACCCTCATATGTTGCTCAGGGGAATGCAGCACGGTAGTCATTTTGGAAAATAGTGTGGCACTTTGTAGACGTGTTAAACAGTTGTGGTATTGCCCAGAAATTTTATTCCTATGTATATGCCATCAAGAAAAATGAAAGCACTTTTTCATACAATAACTTGCACATCAATGTTCATGGTAGTGTCATTCCTAATATCCAAAAAGTGGAATGATTCTAAGTGTCCATAAACTGATGGATGAATGAATGAATGAAAGGAAGGAAGGAAGGAAGGAAGAAATGTGGTATCACCACACCATGGAATACTATTCAGCCACAAACAAGAATGGCGTACTACACATACTACAACATGGAAGAACCTTGAAAACATTTTGCCAAATGAAAGAAGCCAGTCACAAAAGACCACATATTGTGTGATTCTCTTTATACAAAATGTCCAGTTTAGGCAAATCTGGAGTCATAGAAAGTACTTTTGTGGTTGCTGCAGGTTGGGGAGTTGGGGGAAAACAGGAAGACTGCTAATGGGTATGGAGTTTCTTTTATAAGTGACAAGAATGTTCTTGGGGCACCTGGGTGGCTCAGTCGGTTAAACACCAGCCTTTGGCTCAGGTCATGGTCCCGGAGTCTTGTGACTGAGTCCCACAATGGGCTCCTTGCTCAGCAGGGAGCCTGTTTCTCCCTCTGCCTGCCACTCCCCCTCCTTGTGCTTGCTCTTTCTCTGACAAATAAATACATAAAATCTTTAAAAAAATAGAATAGAAATGTTCTAAAACTGGTTATGGGGGTGCCTGGCAGGCTCAGTCAGTAGAGTATGCAACTCTTAGCTCAGGATACTGAGTTTGAGCCCCGCAGTGGGCCTGGAGCCTACTTAGAAAAAATAAAATTATGATTATACAGCTTGGTGAATATACCAAAAATCATTGAATTCTGTACTTTAAAGAGAGGTGAGTCATATGGTTAAATGAATTATAGCTCAATAAAGCTGTTAGATATAAAAGATAATTTGAACATGTTTAACTTGTATAAAATATGTTCATTCCTGATTTTAAGGTATTAAAAGGTCCAAGAAACCAGCTCACAATTCCCCAATGCTTTGGCCTTCTCTGGGGAAAAAAAAAAAAAAAAAAAAAAGGTTCAGGACGTAGAAACCATTTTTAGCCTTAAACCAAAATATTCTTTAGATGTAGAGTTAAAGTCAGAATGTGGTAAAAACGCCCCCCCCCCTTCTCTGTCTTTCTGGTAAAATGAGGACTCACCCAGGACTTGGTTACTGCAAGTGGTCAAATAAGTGACCATTGAATTTTAGAGCAACCAGCTAAGGTGCACCCCATGAAAATGTTTTTTTTCTTACTACAGATTCCCCCCCAAAGGAAATTCTGAGATACGAGCTTGGGTTCACGTAGTTTACCTGACTGGTAATTCCAGCAAGAACACAAGGGACTAACTGGAGAAGGACACAAAAGGAAGAAAACCAATAAAAGGAATAATGAAACACAGGTTGCCTAAGATGGGCAACTGGGGCCCAATCTCAGTGGCATGCTCTGCAGAGACATGTACGATATGCCTCAAAATTGGCCCACAGAAGGATTGGGAGACTGAGGCATGAATACGCCAGCTCACGTGTCCCTTTAGCTGGGGACTGGTCTGGAGGAGTCAACTCTCCTACACTTCCAGGCAGCATCTGCCTACTACACAACAAGCTTCTGCTGAAGAAATCCTTCAGCCTTAGAAAAAGAGAAACACAGATGTTTGAGGGGAAAGCAATCAGCTTTCTGGAACCAGTTCTACAGCTCCAGGCGAGTTAAAGTGGGTTGTAGAGTGAAGAGGTGGAGAGACAAATCACCCGGTCTCCTATGACTCAAGACATGAGGGGGATGGGATTTCCACCACTGCCCTGGCTCCAAAAGGATTTCCAACTCACCGTTCTTGCCCCATCTTGATTAGGAGGCTAATTTCCCTGCAGAATCATCATCATCCCACATGTGGCAAAGACCCTTTTTGATCTGTGGGGCTTCGGAGCATCTAGGACCTTCACTATAGGTTTACAGGAGAGGGGTCCACGTGGAAGAGTGGAGGAGTCTGGGCAGAGGCTCATAGGCAGCACTAAATCTCATTCCATCCAGGGCTCTACTGCCCAGGGGTTGGTCCCTGGGAATTTGTAGGACACCCACCATGACAGAAAAGGGACATTTGGGCATGGTGCAGAGTCAATTTCCTTATAGATTCTTGGCACATGAAAGGCACCTGCCTTCTTAGCACAGTTGCCAACTTCTTCTTTTTCCCTTATGGAGGCTTAGTTACTGAGAGAGCTCATTCTGCTGACTTCAGTCTAAGCCTCTCTGTGCTACAGGCCCGCTGATGAGTGGTACAATGTTAAGTGAAGAAATTAACACCTGGATATGCAAATTCCATGTCTCAAAGTTAGGAAACGGCAACATAAAGAAAGCTGAACAAGGTTCCTTAGCATAGGACTTCCCAGACCTTTCAATATGTCCATGATCCAGGTCTATCCTCCAGGAAAGTTTCCAAGTTCACAGGATTTCTCAAACCTTTTGGACCAGTAAAGTTTTTTCCTCAGAGAACTTCATGGAACTAAAGTTCTACAGAACAAACTTTGAGCAACGCAGGTCTAGCCCAGTCCATGTGTTTTAGTGATGAGAAAACTGAGGTCTAGAGAGGCTAAGTGCCTTGCCCAAGTCATGCTTTAAGTTACCGTTGTAGCCAGAACCTTAACCCAGACCTTCCATCTCTGTTAGGTGCCCTTTACTCAGTGACAACACAATGGTCACGGCTTGACCTCTGATGGAAAGCTCATGAGCCATTCTTTCCCTGTTGTTTGTATCTTACAGGGGTGTCCTCCTCCATCAGTGTCGAAACTGGAACAATGAATAAATATCTGTATCATCCCCATGATCAGCAACTGTCAGCCAGTAGAAGCTAAATGTGACCAGTTTTCACTATAGACACCAAAATTACAGTTTTAAGCAGCAAGGTTACTTTCTCCACTCTCTCTTGCCTCCTCTACTAGATGGATGCTATGGACACTGGGATCCTAGGGAATGGCAAAGCCACGCAATGGAAGGAGGTCTGTTTTCTGAACCTGCATGTGGAGGAAAGCCACTGGCTCGCCTGCAAAGAATCCCACGGGAGCAAAAAGGAAACTCCTATTTGGATGAGCCACTGGAAGTCCTGGGGTTTGACACAGAGGCTCACACTGCCCCATTTAACATGCAGAAAGATGAAAAAAAAACATGGGGCAAAAGAAGAGATGAGGGACGTCAGGAAGCACGGGATATGGATTCAGAAGTCTGGAGACACAAAGCCAATTCATCTCAACCAGAAATGACCTACCACAAAACAGATCAGCCCTTATTGTCAGGAACTAAGGGACCGCAACACACACAGCATCCCCGAGGCCACGCCCTGCGTCACCACACCTTCCTTTAACCTTGTTGTCACAACACCTCACTAAACGTTCTTTGCAGCATCTAGTTCTCCCCGTCCCCACTGCCAGAACTCCAGGCTGAGTCATCTTCGTCTTCTAGCTGAATTATTCCAAATAATTTCTAAAGGGTTGTATCTTCTGTAAGCTGCCATCATCCTTTGCCCCTTACTAAACCACTCTTCAGGGGCGCCGGGGTGGCTCAGGCGTTAAGCGTCCACCTTCAGCTAGCTCAGGTCATGATCCCAGGATCGTGGGATTGAGCCCCACATCGGGCTCCCTACTTGGCGAGAAGCCTGCTTCTCCCTCTCCCACTCCCCCTGCTTGTGCTCCCTCTCTCTCTCTGTCTCTGTCGAACAAACAAAGCATTCTCCAGGCTGTGTTCAGAATCACCTTCAAAACACACAAATCACATTCTGACCCCCATTTCCCCCACCCAACCCCACAGCTTGAATCGCTTCTCTGTGATTACAGGGACGTTCAAACAAAGGATATACGATCCTCCTTTTCGGCTCTCATCTCCCTGTCTTTGGACCCTGTTCCTCAGCCATCCTGAATGTCCTTTGGCTCCTTGATTGGGTCTTACCTCTCTTGCCTCTCAGCCATCTTCCAGACACTTCCACATGGGCTGCACCTTCCCTCCTTCCCTGCCAACATCTCATCTCCTCCTTTCCAGCAGTTCGACTCTAACTCAACTCTTAGCTGTCACCCTTTCTGGGAAGGCTTCCCTGATCATCTCAGATCGTGGTAGCTTTGAATTTTCTGTCTGTCCTTAGTACCCTGCCCTTTCCCACAGGAAATCCGTTGTCACAGTTCTAATTTATGCTTATCAATATCTTCCTCTGGAATGATCCTTGAGAGCACAGACCCCTCCTTCACCACTGGCTCCGACCACTGCTTGGGGGCTTAGAGCAAAACAGATGCTTGTGAACTATTTCTTGAAGGGATGAGGTGGGGAGGGTAGATGGTTGGGATGGATGCTCAAGCCTAAGAAAGAGCTTTGCTAAAGTCAATAAGCAATGGTCTAACTACCCGTGAACATAGGATTGCATTTTTCTCCTATTTAATTCTGCTCCATAAAATGTCTTTTAACATGTGATAGTCTAAAGTTGCTGTGTTTGCCTATTTTAAAGGATTTGATTAATTGGTTTTGTGCACTTATTAATGTCAGTGGAGAACACATCTCTCAGTTTCTGTAAGCCAGGACTATAGAGAAATCTGGCTGGTTGGTCACGAGGGATGAAACACGCACGGGTTAAGATTTTGGCTCCGAAGTCAGGATGTCTGTGTTGGGCCCTGCCTCAAGATTTACCACAACCATATGACCTCGGGCAATGAAATAATATTTCCACAGTCCTTAACAGAGTGTCTGGGACATGTTAAGATTTTAACAGCTGGTAACAATAGTTATTAATGTTGTATTTGCTGTAGAAACTAATATTAATTTTATCATTAATCTGCCCTAATATTGTCCTCAGATCATGACAGAGACATCTCTGGGGGGTTGTACACTGTGTGCAGGAAAAGTAACCAACCAAGACGGGCCCTATGAGATCACCAGGGAAGACCTAATTCTCGTCATTGGACAGACAAGTAAAGCCACAGTCAGCGGGGTAAGGAGACCTGCTCCTAGTCACGTAGCTGGTCAGGGCAGAACCGAAAATCAAACAAGAACTCCTGATTCCAAAGCCAGTTCTCTTTCCACTACACTGCATGGCCTCTGGGCATTAGCACTTCCAGATCCTACCGGCCTCCAAGTTTCTAAGATCAAATAGGACTTAGGATTGCAAATAAACACACTGGGACTGACTGTTCCCCTCTCTCCATTCATAGATGCTTGAGATTGCGGGCTCCCGAAGCATTCTGCCCAGGCTGCAGCACTCATGGGCCTTCTCCCCAGGCTCCCCTCTGCCAAGAGGTCAGACTGTCTCCCACAGAGACCAGAGTGTCCTTTGATGAAGTGGCTGCTGCAAATTCCCCAGGACTAGGCTGGGAATGCCAGCCACCCCTGTCCTCCGAGAGTCAGAGATGCTGGGTAGATGTGTACCACCAACACTGAATACACTTGCCACTCGAGTGAACATTAGGGTGTGCTGAGCCTCTGAGGTCTACTTCTACGTGCAAACTGCCAAAGCAGGAAATACACAAAGTCCTTGGGAAGCCATAGATTGTCCAAGCTTGACAGGACCCGAGGCCTTATTTTCATCTGAACTATTTATTTTGTAGAGAAGATGTGAGCATAGACAAGGGCAGGAACAAATATCCAGACTTTGGTGGTGGTGGTGTGTGTGGGGGAGGGGGCGGTTGAATTTCATTGCACTGTCCTTTCCATCAAACTACATTTTTTTCTGGAACATCATTGGAATTGGAGAGCCCTTACAGAGAAGGACTGCCTCAGATGTGGAAACGTGCTTAGGGCTTTTACCATCACCGTGGTGAGCCATTTTTGACACAGATCATCTTCTGTGATCTGGAACAGCTCCTCAGGCTGAGGTGGTTTGGGGAAGGTGGAGGCAGTGTCTTAGTCTGGGAACTTTGTGTAACTGGAACCCTAAAGGGTCCATATAGAGTTGTGGACAATTCTAGAGCTGTCGAGAATGAGGGTTGTTGGTTTTTCAGTATACAGAGAAATGCTCTGGAAAGATGAGACACTCATCAGAATCTCAAGCCAAAAGGCAAGATCAGGGAAGTGGCTCTCAGCCATCCAGTTGTAGCAGGTAGTTCCTGAATGGGATTAGGGAATCCCCAGGTACCCATCTTACCCATAGCCCAGTGCCCTCCACAGGTGGGAGGGAAATTTTAAAGGGACCAACCTGTGTTTATTGGCTTCTGGAAACTGAGGTCTTCAAGATCCTACAGAAACTCATAGGAGGTCCCTGAACCAGGATTTGTTCTAATCAGACAGAGAGACATCATATCTAATGTCCTCTGTTCTTCACAGTGTCCCAATCATAAATCAGGGACAGAAAACTCCCTACAGTAGGGCAGTGTCATGCCAGAGGACTGAGGAAGTCTGTCCATAGCAGACATCCATGCCCAGTAATGGAGAGCTGGAAGTAGATCTGAAGGGGAAAGTCCCCGTCTCTTAATTCCATCCCATCTAAATTAGGAGGCTGCATGTTTTTTTGTTTGTTTCTAGTTTTATTTATTTTTTTTTAAGATTTTATTTATTCATTTGACAGAGAGAGATCACAAGTAGACAGAGAGGCAGGCAGAGAGAGAGAGAGAGAGGGAAGCAGGCTCCCCGCCGAGCAGAGAGCCCGATGCGGGACCCGATCCCAGGACCCCGAGACCACAACCTGAGCCGAAGGCAGCAGCTCAACCCACTGAGCCACCCAGGCGCCCCTATTTGTTTGTTTCTTAAGTCTTAAACATTCATTATCCTTTTTGGTAGGGGTGCATGGAGGAGTTGGAATAAACATCAGGCAGATGACTAGATAAATGAATGAATGAATGAATGAAGTGAGTGCTTGAGTTAATGAGTAAATGCACAGACCATCTAGGCAGAGAATGACTGTGGAGACACACAAGAGAATTGCAGAACCTTCATAATGCCTGCATACATTTGCATGATTCTGTGCTGAAAAAAGTTTATCTGTTTGTTTAATTCCGATCAGTACAGCATTTCTTCTGTTCTTTACTCTCCTGAACTGTGTATAACAAGAAACCTTTAACTATTTTGTTCTCCGAACATTTGGGCAGAATGAAAATAACTTTTTGGTGTTATTTCTTTTATTTCTCTAGCCAGCTGAACATTTGTTCCCCATCCAGAGCCCAAATGAGCTATTTTTCACTTAAACTCTCTCAATCTTGTCTGTTGCCACCACCTGGCCTTGTCACCATAACATTCCTTCACACCCTAGTAGGAAAGAGGCAAACTGGAGGCAGAAGACAGTGAAGTGGCAGAAGGGGGAGGAGGGCTCTGGAGGCAGACAGCCCTGGGCCGTGGAGTCCTGAGTCCAGGATCTCATGAAGTGGCTTTGGGCAAGTTACCAACCTCTGGATCATAATGGAACACACACACCGTGAATATGATTTTAAGTAGTCATGCAGGGAAAGTACATTGTATCATGTCTATTACACAATGAGTGCTCAATCAATTTGAGTTACTGTTATTATATTGTACTGCTTTGCTTTGCTGGATCACACTGTGTCACATTACATCATATTATGTGTCCTACTGGATTGCGTGGTGTTGCAGGACTAGTAAATCTACACTGCCTCGCGGAACCAAGGCCTATGGGTGTGTTGGCCAAAGTCACACCTTTCAAAAATATCTCTTAAAATCATTTAACTTTCTTCCCCAACTCAAGACCACTCCTTAGTTCTCTGTTACATACATGTAGAAAATAGAACACAATGCTCTTGGAGGAGAAAACCTACTAGTCTTTCCTGTCAGACTTGGAGCTCCATCTGTAGCCAGGCTAATCCCAGCAGTCCCTCAGTGCTTTCCACTCCTTCCCACTAAGAAGTCACTGGAGTTCAGAGTTCTGAAGGGAGCTCTGTGTCTATGGAAGAAAATGCACTTCAATCTCCTTTGTTGACCCGACTTTCACCCTTCCCCTCCAGCATTCCAAGCTCCCACTCTCATCAACAAGCTGCATTTTTAAAAAGTTGGTAGAGATTATGAAAGCTTAAGGTTAGGCGAACTCAAGGACTGGGCCAAAGCACAGTCTGCCAGCATATTTTACTCCCTCCACTGGGGCAGTCAAGGCCCAGGGAGTGTTGATGAAAGGCCATGGTTTTCTAGTAGCCTTGAACTGTTGGCCTTACTCTAGGAAAGGGATTCAGAGCTGCAGACAGGTCACCCGATCAGAGAAAATGGGTATGTTGACCTATCAACTCTATCCTGAGAGTTGGTTACCTTCTCTTTTATCTTCCTCACATTATAGAATCCCCACTGCTAAGGGGTGGTGACGTGCTCACAGGAGATAGAACCCTGCCCTTAGCCTAAAAGAGTGAAACATAATTGGCTTGTGCCAAACATGGCAATCTCATTCCTCTCTCTCCGTGATTGACTTGGGAGTGGGCATGTGACCCAATTCTGACCAATGAAACTAAAACTGTGTTTTCTACAAAGAGTAACAGCAAGTTCCTTCCTGCTTGACTTGAATGTAATTGCATGGAAACAGGATACTTGGGGCTACAGCAACCATTTCGTGATCATGAGACAACAGGCCAAAGGGACAGGATAAAAGTGAAGAGATGGAACATCAGGTTTTAGATTATATCATTAAAGTGTTGAACCAATTTGGAACCAGTGTCTTCTCGACTTTTATAATTTGTGAGGTGATTAAAATTTTCTATTATTTTAGCCACTATTTCTTTTCTGCTTCTTGCAACCAAACACATTTTATGTGATAGAAACACTAGTCAACTCATGTTGCAATTTTTGTATTCCGTATCTGTGGATTCTTTCTCTAACTTTTGTACTTTTAACATTGAATATGATCCTGACCCTTGGTAAGGGTCAACAAGTGTTGAAAAGGTGTTTAGGTGATAAAAACATCTGAAGTACGTGTGCGTGCCCACACGTGCCCACTCGCATGCACACACAATGGAATATTGCACAGCCATAAAAAAAAAGAGATCTTGCCCATTGCGACAGCACACATGGACCTAGAGGGCATTACACTAAGTGAGATAAATTGGAAAGAAAGGCAAATATCATAGAATTTCATTCATCCGTGGAATCTAACCAAAACGATGAACAAATAAAAAGCACAAGTAGACCCCTAAATGCAGAGAATAAACTGATGGGTTACCAGAGGGGAGTGGGATAAAGAGGCAGACAAAATGGGTCGGGGTGGTGGGGTGGTGGGAGACATAGGCTTCCAGTTATGGAATGTGTGAGTCATGGGGATGAATGGCAGAGCATAGGAAATAAAGTCAGTGGTACTGTAATTGGGTTGTATGGTGACAGGTGGCAGCTACACTTGTGGGGAGCACAGCATGAGGCATAAACCTGTTGATTCGCTATGTTGTACACCTGAAACTAATGTAGCATTGCATGTCAACTATACTCAAATAAAAAATGAAAAATCTTCTGAAGTTGGTCAAGCATGAAGTTCAAGATTCAATTTTAGGTTTAATAAGACTCTTGCTTCCCTGCCAGCGACTCCTTCGTTTGTCTCTGATCCTTCACTGGAGCTAAAGAGAGAAGCTCTTTGTTGAGAAGAGCTACAAAACACTACTGGTATTGTGGCTACTAATGAAAACATTTCCTGAGAATTCTCAGCAGTTCCCTTCAGCCCTGGTTGGACTTGGTTCTAGGGGCGATCAAGGCTCCTGAGCTTGAATCAGCATACACCATCAACAGAGCATTTAAATTGGTGTTGTCCTAGAAAATGTAGGACATGTGTTTCATACATTTGGCAAGCATGTAAGCACCATCTCTCACCTGCCAGACACTAAGGATGTGCTGGGGATGTAGACATGAAGCAGCACAGAGCCCCTGTCCTTGAAAACCGGAACAGTGAGAAGACAGGATGTTACAACCTAACTAGAAGTATTTACGAAGTAGCATATCCAGGGCTGAGTTTAGCATGGAGTCTGCGAGCCCCCCTCAGGGCTACCCCTGAATTAATTAAGAAAATCAAATTCCTAGGCACGGGCCTTTGACAAAATGGTGTCCACAAAACCTTCCCAACTTGGTCTTCCCCAGCTGAGTTTCTCTGGGGAGGGGACTCTGCTGTCATCACCCAGAGTTCTCAATATTTACCACCTACCCTCCAGAGGTGCCCCCTTGCCCAGAACACACCCTCTGCATGGTTCAGTCAGAACGGTTATTTCACAGGGGAAACAAGTCTGATAATTGGGTAAAGATGGGGGGGGGCGGTGTGCAGGGTGCTTTTCTAGGCAAAGGGGATTCTAAGTAGTACCCAGCTTCCCTATGAATCAACAAATGCAGAGAAAATACAAATCAGACCCCACCCTCCCACTCAGCTGTGATTTCCAACCAAGGCCAGAGCTCCTGTGCTCAGCATGTCCGGTCCATTAGCCCTCAAGGGCACCTTTTAGTTCTACAGGGACCCTAAGTGCACACACATAGACTTACTAATTTCCCTGCTGGTCTACCCTTTGTAGACACTGCCAGGAACTGGTTTTTCTATTGCTCTTTTCTAACCTGGGAGCCTTCCCAGCCTCCCTTGCATAACCTTTCCCGCCCTCTCTCCTATTGTCTAGTCACTGAACTTTTAGGGAGGCTCCGGCCTGCTGCTAATGGCTCAGGGATATTTTTCTTTCTTGGAGAGGCACTCCTTTCAGAGCCCGACTGCCTGGGAACAAATCTCAGCTTCTCCACTTAGTAGCCATGGGGATTCAAGTTACGCTTATTCCCTTCAGCTCAGTTACTGCTTCTGTAAAGGAAGGCCCACCACCTTCCCTCCTAGAGTTACCATCATTGGTTTCCCATTCACCAGCTTGGACCACTGACTCCCTATTAGCTCATCTCCTCCCCCACGCATTTGCCATTCAGAGTCATGGCTGGGAAGCTGTGAGCAGAACCATCACTGTATTTGAGCCTCATTCTGCAACGGAGTTTATACCCTTTGTGAAAAGTCAAGCTGTGAACTTATCTGTGTAGTTTTTCTGTCCATCTATTGCATTTCAATAAGCTATTTACTTCCTATGTTTGCATTTGTGTTAAATTTGCTTAGCCAGACAGCGCCTCCTTCCTCACTCTGCTCTTTTTCTCTCTTTCTCCGATTCCAAAGGATGGCACACAAATACATAGCTATTTTGGAAAAATAGCGTGAAATACAACAGCAACGGAATGAAAATTAAAACCCATCCATTATCATTCCCAGCACCCAAGAACAGCCCCGTCTACTTGAGAAGGCGTGTATCATTCTCATAAGGAAAGAAAATATGTTCATACTCTTTTCTAGCCTTTTTCCTGTAATTGACCGTTTGAATTCCAGGATATTATTTTGAAAGGCTGTGTTATACTCTGTTTATAGGTACAGCACAAATATTTAACCCAACCCTACTGTGGGCCATTTCAGATGTACGGATGTTTCCACAATTTAGCAGTGTTGCTCTGCACAGCTTTGGGGCTCTATCACTGCCCTGCACTGGGGTTTCATTCAAATTGCATTTCAATTATTCATGTCATTCATTCCGGTTTAGATCCCGTGCTCTACGCAAGCATTCCGAATTGCTTTATTACGCACTACGTCTTCTGGGCTCTTCTTCTGAAAGATCTGTGCTTCACGGAAACAAATCATGAGCTTGGTGGTGCCGTTTTCAGAGGTGTGATGGCAAGGGACAGAGGCACTTTGGGTCACACAGCCCTTTGCCAGTGTGGGCGAGAACAGGGGGCATCACCCTCTCAGACCCCCTGACTCACTGGGGACTGGAGGCTGCTCGGAAGCCCTGTTCGGCTCAGAGTGGCATTTGCATCCTGAGTGTTATTTGCAACGTTTCCACGGTGCTAATGACTACACATTGCTAATGGTTGTGAAAAGCTAATTGTCGTGCAAGGTGTTTCTGCTCTCCCTGCCCCCCAAAATGCCAGGAGAGCTCACAGCCACAGTTAAACAGAGATCTCATTAGCGTCTCTGACACAGTCCTCAAGGGGAGTCCTCCCCGCAGCCTCCTGGCAAATAAACAAGTCTCCTCTGCACACCCAGAGCCCAGAGGCTTTGTGCCTAGCCAGCAACAACCAAACAAGGAGGCAGAGACGTAGGAAGCATTTCCCATGAGGAAACAGGAAATGGGACGGCGCCACTGCAATTCAGTGGCAAAACCCAAGAAATGCAAGGGACGTGGGCAGGTCTCCCCCAAATAATGATGTGGTAGCTGGCTGTGCCAGGCACCGTGCCCAGTACCTCCTGGCTTCTTCTCTTTCCATCATCCCCGCTTTTCAGAGGAGCACACAGAGGCTCAAAGACTGAATAATTTCTCCCAAATCCTTTAGCAGATTACAAATCTGGGACTTGCTTCTCAGCTTTTTACTCTAGAAACCAGATTCTTAACCACAGCCTACTGGTGCTGCTTGAAAACCAGCAGGCAAGCTTCTGGCCACCCTGGAGCGTGTGTGCGCGTGCGCAGAAAGAATGTGAACGCTGCATATAAGTCATTATAATCCGTGATTACTTATGGAAGGTGGTCCGGTTAGAGCCAACGGCAAGCTCACATGGCTAATGACGGTTTCTTCTTAGAATCGAAACAGGGTCTCCCACGGTTTCCACTCAAGTCCTGTGTCGTCCTCTCTCCGTTAAAAAAAAAAAAACAAAAAAAACAAAAAAAAAAAACTATCCTGTGAATTATTTCCCTATTACTGTTATCTATTATTTCCCTGTCCTTCAACTTGAGTTTAACAATCTAGTAAGGCACACCGAGGCACAAGAATGCTTATTTGAATTCATGATGCTGCAGGTTTGCAAAACCTTTCTGTTTCTCAAGGGATCCAGTTATTCAGTTGGAAATCACAATCTCAGCACCACCTCCCCACCAGCCCCAAATTTTAACAGTCTGTCCTCCAACAAGCCACCTTCCTTTTCTGGGCCCTATGGCAATTTGCTGGTTTGTGCTGGTAATTTCTCGTGCAAAACTGTGCTTTCATTTGTGTAAAAAAACAAAACAAAAACAAAAACAAAAAAAAACAAAAAACCCACAAAAACAATAACAACAAAAACAACAAAAACCACCAGCAGTAGAAATGGAAAGAGAGGCCAGGTCTTGAATTGCCACGATGACGACGGTTTGTTCAAGTTCATTCTACACACTCTTTGAGAAAATAAAGAGGAGAGGCCAGCAGATTTATGAACACAGGATGGAGGAGAGAATGTTGAAAAGCAAGACACTGCCATTTACAGTTGTGGGAGAAGTTGCCCAGGCAACGCAGACACTCCAGGGATGAAGGACTGGCCGCACCTGCCAGCCCGTGCTTTCCCCTGCCTCATTAGCTTAACAGAGATAGCACGGCCTTCATTGCCCAGACGGTGAACCGGGCCAAGAGCTGGCATTCAAGTTAATGTTAAACTCGCAACCAACTCAATTCCATAATAAGGTTCCAAGTGAGCCAAAGAAATTAACAATGACAGAGGAGTCCATAGGATTGCTCCTGCCATGGGAAGGGACACGGGCTGATGGCAGCTGATAAGTGACCCCATAATTCCAGGCAGAGGTTACAGTACAGGAAGAGGACTGGGTGTCCATGATGGGCTCGGCAAGTTCAGAGAGCAGGTGGGGGGAAGGATGCTGAAAGGTAAGAAAACGGACCCACGAGAAAGTCTGTGTCCACCCCTCACCCCCACCACCCAGTGCAATCAGGCCTCAGTCCAGGATGGGTCACTGGAGCTCCGGATGAGTACAGAAGAGCCCTACCATTTCCGGGGGTCACCGTGGGCTGGAGCAAAATGAGAACAGCCTCTTTCCCCGTGTTGTGGAGCTGACAGTTGCCAACAGCTGTCACCCCCTGGTGGGAAGGCTGGGACCGTCCTAGGAGAAGGCCCCCTCCTGCTCATAGCTGGGAAGTGGGGGGCCTTCCTCTGGCCACTGAGCTCACAGCCTGGGTAGGAGCGACGGTTTGCAAATGACTTCCCTTAGCTGGATATATCCTTGTGGTTTCTTTTTGCTGGAGTTTGGGACCAGGCCAAACACATTCATGATGCCCAGAAGAAAACCCTCTCCCCCTCTGTGTAAATGAGAACCATTTAGGAGAGAACTCAAAGCAAACTTCTCCCCGAAATCTGTTCTCCTGAATTTTTCTTCCTGAAAGGCTCTACACCCCATCATTTACCTAAGCCAATAACCCAACAAACGTCTCTCACACCTCCCTTCCCTCACCACAGTTTTCAATTTCCCAGGCCAGCAGTTTCCACCTCCTTAATATTCCCCACACCTCTCTCCTGCACTCTCACGTGTCCTGCCCTGGTTCAGGAGGCCGGATTTTTCTTGCTTCAATAACTCACTGCAACAGTGACCCAAAGGTCTCCCTGCTCCCCAGGCTTGTTACCTTCTAAGATGTAGCATTATTTTTTATCATTTTTAATCCAAATCTGATCATGTCCCTTCTCTGTTAAAAAATATTTGGCAATTCTGCCAAGCTCTGAGGCTAAAATTCAGACTCTTTAGATGACTATGGGCAACAGAGAGAGAGAACACATTTTAGCTACCTTGTTTCAGGAGGGCAGAGGAGGCCCTGAACACACAGAGGTCGAGGACTGTTCTCTGTGGAGGCAGAAGGAAGGTTCCTGGGGTGCCAGCTAAGTGGTTAGACAGAAGGACTGGGTTCTACAGAGGCCAAGCGCGGAGCGAGAAGCTTCTTTCCCAGCAGAGCTGCCAAATCGAACAGAAGAGGACCAGTTAAATTTGAATTTCAGAAAGACAATGAATTGTTTTCATTTTGTTTTTAGTTTACGTATATTCTATGCAGTATTTGATTATCTGTAGTTCAAATTCAACTGGACATCCTGTATGTTTATTTGCTAAATCAGACACCACCGCCCCACAGCACTGGGTGTGGGTGGAAAATAAAGGGTGAGCGTGACCTATCCAGACAGTGAGGAGGAGAAATGTGAGCGTCAATGTCAGGGAAAGGGCGGTCAGTTAAATACGGCATGTTCCACGTTACAAGTCTGACTCAACTCTATCCAGGAAAATCTCCCCAGTGATAGTAAGAGAAAAAGGAAGAAAGTCCTTAAATTATGAAGGAAAAGAGAACAGGGCATGACAGCAGTGGACAGATTTTGAAAAACTGGAGGAGACAGTAAAAGCAACTGGTAACTGACTGTGTAACCCAGAAAGCCTGCAGGGGGAGAAACTGATTGAAGCAGCAAAAATCTGGAAACGCCAGGACTTAGGGGCACCCGGAGACCTCAGAAGACTGGGGTTGGGAGCGTTCAGTCTGCTTAGAAGCAAGCAGCACCCAGACACCTTCCCCACCCTTAACTCAGAGCTGCTGGCAGACTTGCTGGAGGGCAGGAACACAAGAGGCTCTGAACTGGAACACATCAGGCACAGAAAATAGTAGAAGATCTGCTGAAAACATAGTACTTCACTAGACCACACAGTGAATGGGAAGATTCCCGCATCCTTTCCTTCTGCGATCTCAGACTGCGGATACCCTAGCTTAAGGGAAAACATCCACTGATATTTGCAAGCAATTCACCAGGAAAGTTACTTCATCCCTAACTGGATGCTTTACCGTATGACCTGCCATCAGCCAGCCCACCCATGTGGACAGATCACCCATTCTTCTCCCTCCTACCATATTCGTGGCCACGGATGGACCACCAGGGGTGACATATTTTGGGCAACTTCCAAAAATGGGAGAGTGACCCCCAACTAAACCAAAGCAAGGGCCTACAAGAAATTTTCAGGAAAATGTTAACGAGTCTTCTCAGAGAAATCAATAAGAGACTGGTTTGGGGGCACCTGGGTGGCTCAGTGGGTTAAAGCCTCTGCCTTCAGCTCAGGTCAAGATCCCAGGGTCCTGGGATCGAGTCCCACATCGGGCTCCCTGCTCAGCAAAGAGCCTGCTTCTCACCCTCCCACTCTCCCTATTTGTGTTCCCTCTCTCATTGTGTCTGTCAAATAAATAATTAAAAAAAAAAAAAAAAGAGAGACCGGTTTGAAGGAAGGAAACAATGAGATGCTATTTAGAAAAAGAAAACATTCAAAGCAAGAGGCAAGAAATAGAAAATCAGAGAGGAGGTAACAGAAAGCCTCCAGGAAGATGATCGAAGACAAAGTTAAAGAAACCTCAGGGAGTAGAACAAATGAGCAGAGAGATGGAAGGAAAATGGGAAGGGAGGAGTGGAAAACTAGAGAAGCAGCTCAAATCAGATCTCTAGCTGACTCAAATTCCAGAAAGAGAAGGGAGAAAATGGAGGGGAAAATTATTCAAAAAACAAAACAAAGTAAGAACATGAATCTCAATTCTGAAAAAGCCCATTATTTTTTTTTTAAAGATTTTATTTGACAGAGAGAGAGTAGGCAGAGAGGCAGGCAGAGAGAGAGGAGGGGAAGCAGGCTCCCTGTTGAGCAGAGAGCCCAATGCAGGGTTCAATCCCAGGACCCTGGGATCATGACCCTAGCCAAAGGCAGAGGATTTAACCTATTGAACTACCCAGGCACCCCTTTAAATTTTTTTTTTCCTATTAAGTATTTTTAAAAAATCAAAATTTTAATTTAATTGATTTAAAGTCATGACTTAAAAACAATAAAATGTATCAAAGTACACTATCGTTGATACCAGAGACAAAGAGAGGATCCTAAAAACTAGGGCCAATGCGGGATGTAAAGGACACATATAAAAATACAAAAGATCGGAAATGGCAACCACGCTACACACACTGAAATCTACAAATGATTGGCCAATGCCTTAAGAACTCTGACGGAAACTTACTTTCCATCAAGAACCCTTACCTACCTCCTGCCAAGGTATCAATTGAAATCATCTGCAAACTGTGGAATAAAGATATGTTCCAATACCCAAGGTCACAAGGGAATCAGGTCAAGGATGCCAAAAGCAAGCATTGCGAACTACAATAATTGGCCAATGTTGAGGGCTCCTCACCTGGATCTAAGAACTGTGGGGTGTGTAGTTATACTGGGCTCCCTAAGCTCTAGACCACTCTACTCCTTTGCTTGCACTTACATGCTAGTCCTTTCCATTTAGTCCTCAGCTCTGGGGCTGTATTCATTTCAGAGGAACCAAGCAGTTGTTCATAGTAAACTCCCAAGTAAATATTTGATGGATGGATAAATGGGTATATGGCCTTCAGGGAAATACGTCATCGCTCAGTTAGTAGTCACAGTTAGTAGTCACAGGGAAGGGAGACTCTTCCTATTCAATCCGGGGGCTTTAATAAAGAAAAAGTTTCATCCTGAATCTCCCCTAAGAGACAAAATGCCTACATTTTCCATTCATTCATTCAATAAATATTTACTGAGTATAGTGTTTTACCCTTCACTACAGCTTATATGGAATGTTAGATAAGGTCTTCTGCTATTTGATGCCTTTTAGTTGAGTAGAAAAGACAGAATGTGTATTAGCTCGCTAACAGGAGAGCTACAGAACAACATAAGAGATGTCACAATGCAGGATAAACCCAAGTGTCAAAGTAGAATTCCAAACTGTGGGTCCAGAATGGGGAGAGCACCAGAGGCTGGAGTCATCAAAGAAGGCTTCATGGAGGAGGTGTGATGTAAGCTGATCATGGACAGATGAGATTCAGGATTAGTAGAGAGGAGTGGAACATTCCAATGGGGGAATCAGGGGACAAACTGAGAACACAAGCTGAGCCCAGTAAAGGGGTTGTGTCAGCATCATGGGTAGTGAAACTGGACTAGTGCAGACACACTGACTGTGTGTGTGTCCCCTCAAAATGTATACATTGAAAGGCTACTGTCTGAGATGATGGTTTTAGAAGGTGGGGCCTCTGGGGCAGACGAGTGTACTCCTACAAGAGACCACAGAGATAGGCTCTGCCCCTTTTGCCTTGTGAGAACAGAGGGAAAAGAGAAGTCTATGAACCAGGAAGCCCTTACCAACAACCAAACCTACTGGTGCCATGATCCTGAATGCCCCAGCCTACAGATCTACGAGAAATAAATTTATGTTGTTTGTAAGAACAATAGAATCTATAGTGTTTGTTATACCATGTAGTATAGGGTATTGCATATGGTACTGTTACGGCAGCTGGGACTGAAAAACACATACATATTGGAGACCCTGAAATACCACACCAAAAGGATTGGGGTCTCTATGGGGGAGCCAGAGGTGAAGGCTTCTCCAAACTTCAATTCCTCCATAATTAAGCATACAGAATTAGCCACTCCCTCCTCCATATTCCCACAACCTCTTGTACACATTTCCTGTAGCACACCCACGGCCGTGAATGATGATGGTCTGGTTATGTAGCTGCCTTCCCCAGAGACTGGGAGATGTTGAAAGCCAAGGCTGCCATTTTTGCTGTTAGCTCTGCACTGCTTGGCACAGTGCCATGAGCTGAATGGTGGCCCAGGACAGACGTGTGGATGGAAGAGAGAGGATGGTAGGGGTGGAGGCCAACTCAGCACAGGAAGAGATGTCGAACACCCTTTCTGTGCCATCTCCTTCTGCCACCACCTCCCACGGTCACTGAGACGCTTCCCTACACCTTAGTGCTAGGAAAACTCTAGCCCTGGGAAGAAATACAGATGTTTAATGCTTCTACCCCACTCAGATATCAGCCCAGAATTAGAACCCAAAGTAATAACCCTACGAGTCTCGGTGCCCATGCTATCTTTTGTAGACCACCCTACCTTGGATGGTGAGAACTGCCTTGTCCTTTCACATTTTGCAAAACAGCTTCAGAAGGCTCTTGTATGTTTTACCCACCACTTCTTGGCCCAAAACAGGGGGCTCTCTCTTTTGCCTAAATATATATGACATCTCACTAGTTCAAGCTTCAGACTCAACTCCTGGCTTGGAGAATTTTATTCATTTAACATTTGGAAGTTCCCAATCCCTCACAAAGGCCATGTAGCATTAGGAGCCACATATCTGCCTTATGTATCCAAAGCCCTTTACTCGGACCTGCTCAGAGTTTTGTCTACTTCTGGGTAGGGACAGGAGCTAATAAAAATGCCTGCGTGCTGGGAGAGTTGACCAGATGACTTTTCTGCATCTCCAGTTTCTGTAATTACTACTTGGGGAATGCACTCAGTTTTATACCTAGAAGCTATACCACAAAAGTCTTTTAAAAATCCCTCAAAGATTACTGTGTTACCTTGTTTTCCCTTAAGGAATAAACACAGCTTCTAGAAGGTACAGCCTTGTGAGCTCTATCTTTAAATGGCGCCACAGCCAACTGTAATTAAAATGAAGGAATGGTTTGCTGTTTCTCCCTCATCTCCAGCTCAGAATCACTCTATATTTCTTCCCTTATGAACCAGGAAATAGCTGGCAAACTAGTACATCCTTTTTATTTCTTTTAGCTCATGTTCAAGCTGGGAAGGCCTTCTAAGCATAATCTGTTCCTAAATAAATAGTTCTCTGGGCTCACACTTGAAATAATTTACTAAGGAGTTACTTTAAGATCAAAAAAAAGTTTTTCTTAGAAAGAGAAAATGACATGTGTTGGGTTATATTTTGTTTTTTGGTTTTTTTGCCCTTGAGCAGCCCATGAGGGAAAGCAGACACAAATGGGGAATTAGAATGTAATGTTTTAGGTGCCATGCACAAGTGTCTACACTGCATGGGGGAAAAACCAGTTGCCAAAGACTCACTACATCTAGTGTATGTTAGAGAAGCCTTTCCAGAGAAAGTAACATTTAATCTTGGTCTTGAAGTGAGGGACTGCTGGGCAAGAATGGGCTTTTCATACCAGCCAAATAGTTAAGACAGTTGTACAAATGTATCAAAGACCTCACCAGGACTATATATTAAAAAATTCAATCATAACCAAGCTAATGGAAAAATATTACCCGTTTCAGGGGTATCAAGGGATGAAATTTCCTTCCCTTGGCTCTTCAGTCCCTCAGCCAGTTGGCTCCCTATGGAACAAAGGACTGAATGCTTTGATTCTATGCTACAAAATTCGCTTTTGTGAAGGTTGTGATTTGTAAGGTGTTCACACCATCTATCCAGGCAAATATCAGCTTATGCTAGCTGTCCTGGTGTAATTGATAATGGTGCCCTCTTTTGCCCTCAAGTGTCTCTATATCTGGAAATAAATAATGCAGGTATTTCACCTTCAAAAAAAAAAAAAACATGAAATACTTGTATGATCAAGAGAGTAGGACTTTCTTCTGTTAAATCCAGTCATCTTACTTCATAGAACAAGAATGTCCTCATATCCTCTGAAAATAAAACACTCTTTCTGAGATAGATTACTTGTGGGGAATAGAATGGAGTGAACGAATGCCCAAGTGTTTCCCAAGCACGTAATTCAACAGTCAGAGAGGCTTCCTAATCCTTTCGAGCTAAAAAACCAAAAAGAAAAAACTTGCCTCTTCTCTTACCTAGCATCATTCCTCCTAGGCCAACAGAATATCTAGTGTATAGTAGCAGGTTACCCACCAAAGAAGAAAAAAAAAAAAAAAAGCCTTTTTGCATTGCTTTTCCCAATGGGCTTTGTACCAAACAAAAGGATTTTCATTTATGACCCAGTCAAATAGAATTCTCCCTCTCTTCAACTGGAAAGATGGATGGAACACATTGGGGATTCAAAACCAAATCTCATGGAAAATCAGAGAGACCCCCTCTTTACACTGTCACCACAAGGTTTAGAGAGTTCTGGTTCTAAAATCTGACTCCACAATTTACACTTACTGTGCCAGGCTAGGCTATGTAAAAGTTAGTGAAAAATAAGCCACGCCATTTAGTCTTGAATCAATCAGGAAAAGCTATGTTATGCTGCATAATCTGTTCCTAAATAAATAGAAAAAAATATTTAAAATAATCAAGCAGAGAATGTAGTAATAAACATGAAAACGTTACTATACTAAACACCAACACAACAAAGTGAAAGTAACAAGTAACAAATTAATAAATAGTAAATATCTGAAATGATATGGGAAATAATCGCACCCTGGAATTCTAAAAAAAAAAAAAAAAAAAAAAAAAAAAAAAATATAAAAAAAAAAGGGAAAAAATCGCACCCTGGAATTCTAAAAAAAAAAAAAAAAAAAGAAAGAAAATGACCTTTAAGGACTAAACAGCTAAATTGGCATTGCAAGGTAAAAGTGGAACTTTTCTCACTGGTAATACATTTGGCTTGGGATCTGGGCTAATGCTTGGAATGTTGACAACTAAAATGAATACTAATATATAGAAAATATACTCTCTGAAAATAAACGAAGAGGGGAAAAAATGGAAAAAAGAGATTTTATCAGTACTAATTGTAAGTTAAGGTTGGAACCCGTAGAGAAACATGCAAATTGCTTCTGCCTTAAGGTTATTCATCAGAGCTCATAAACTCAAGACTAAGTATTCATGGGATCATATGGATACGGGGTAGAAGATATGGCCCAGACTTTCCCAAGGTAGCAAGTCTAAGAGGTAATCTCCCCGAAGGCTGGACTACCCTGACACAGCTATACTTTCAATGGAAGAGCAGCAGCAAATGAACCACCTTGTGTGAATTTGCAACCCCCAAATCACCAAGAGAATCCAAAATCATCACCGACCACTAGTCTTTCAAAAATACTATTAAGAGACCATAAACTGGTTGTACTTGTGTGTTTATGGCCAAGGAAAAGCAAATTTGGTCCAGAGGATTGTATCTTTACCACAATTCTCAAAGAATTCCCAGAAATAATCATTCCAAGGAAAATATACAACAAAGAGAAAAGAGTTATTTTTTTTAAGATTTTATTTATTTATTTGAGAGAGGCAGTGAGAGAGAGCATGAGTGAGGAGAAGGTCAGAGGGAGAAGCAGACTCCCTTTGGAGCTGGGAGCCTGATGCAGGACTTGATCCCGGGACTCCGGGATCATGACCTGAGCCAAAAGCAGTTATCCAACCAACTGAGCCACCCAGGCGTCCCGAGAAAAGAGTTTTAGGCACACAGGGAAATAAGTTTTCAGGAATAAATACATCGGCAGCCAAAGAACTCAAATATTTCAGATACTGGCATTATTACAAATAGAATTTTCATAATTATGCCTACTATTTTTACATCATAAAAGACAAAGTTTAAAATATCTATAGGAAACAAGAAACTGAGGAATATAACAAAGCAGATCTTGTTTTCAAACCACAGTGATTCTAAAAATGAAAAATAGAATCATTTAAATTTAAAAAGTCAAGTTTATAGAAAATTAATTTGGCTTCAGTTAATGAACTTGAATTCTCAAAAAATATATATACTATGCGACACCGAATATAAAATGGAAAAATTAAAGTGAATTAAAGGACTTAAAGAGCAGAATAACAAGTTCTAAAATATATATTTATAATTGGGGCACTTGGGTGGCTCAGTCGGTTAAGTGTCAACTCTTGATTTCATCTTAGCTCATGATCTCAGGGTCATGAGATTGAGCCCCACATCTGGCTCCCTGCTCAGCAGAGAGTCCTCCTCTCTCTGTCTCTCTTCTCTTCCCCCCTCTTTGCCCCTCCCCCTACACACATGTGCATGCACACTCTCTAATAAATCTTTTAAAATATTTTTATAAATATATATTGTATAAATACATACATATAATTAGATTTCATGGAGGTAAGGAAAAAGAGCTTGGTAGTGGTGATATTTAAAGGTTTAACAAATAGAACACTTTCCACAAGTGATACAGTTTTGTTTTGTTTTTTCCCATGAAGCCCAATGAATCCCAAGAAGGATACACAAAAAGAAATCTATACAAAGACACAGAATAGAAAATTTATAAAACGGTAAGGACAAAGGAAAAAAATCTAACAGCCGCCACAGAAAAATTATATGGTAACAGACCAACAGGTGATATCTCAACAGTAAAAATGAATGCTAGAATATACTGGAGTGATACCTTGAAGGTGTTGAGAAAGACTCAAGTTCAACCTAGAATTCTCTACCAATCCAAATATGTTCCAATCATGAGACTATGCACTATTTCAAGAAATAAGGACTCAAAGCATGCCACTACCAGATCTTCACGAAAGGGTATTTTAAAGGACGGTCATTAGATTTAAAAGAAAGTGATCTGATACTTACCTGGCAGGGGAGATACCATGCTCATAGAGAAAGTGATCTGAACTGGAATGTTTAAGGTGCAAGGAGGGAAGAAGTAGTAATATGTGGGAAATCTAAACAAATATTGACTATAAATGACATTTCAGTCAGGGTGTTGTGGTAGTTAATAGAGAAAAAAACTAAGAACATGTAAGGGAGGTTGTAATGGTATTGACGAAAGATAGCTTTGAGAAGCTCAATCTGTATGTTATTTGTAGGTTAATCATTAAATGAATAGACAGAGTGTATAACTTGTAAACAAATAGAGGGACAAAGAGAATAAGAAAAAAATACTTAAAGCAAAAGAAAAAGGAGGTAGAGACAAAAATAACAAAATGGCAGAGACAACGCAAAATATGACAGAATATCCAAACACATGAATAATTGTATCATAAATGAACCAAGTATTCTAGTTAAAAGATAACATACTACAGGGGCACCTGGGTGGCTTAGTGGGTTAAGCCTCTGCCTTCGGCTCAGGTCATAGTCTCAGGGTCCTGGGATTGAGACCCACATCGGGCTCTCTGCTCAGCAGGGAACTTGCTTCCCCCTCTCTCTATCTACCCCTCTGCTTACTTGTGATCTCTCTGTCAAGTAAACTTAAAAAAAAAAAAAGACAACATACTACATTTGTAAAACAAAAATCTAAGCACCTTTTTAAAAATAAGATACCCCAAATAAAAGGATATATAAAGGTTAAAAAGTAAAAGAATAAAGATCTATAATGCTACCAGGAATCAGAAGAGAAAAGTATATGTATATTAAGATGAGGCACAATAAACTCAAAAACCAAAATAAGGCAAAAAGAATTACTGTAGTTAGGAATCACTGCATAACACAAGTTCAATCTTCCAAGAGGATATAACATTTTAGAACATACATGTACATAGTAATGTAGCATCAAAATATATGAATTAAAAACCAAAAGACTTCTGAGGAGAAATAAGCAAATCCACAATTACACTAGGAGATATTAACATGCCTCTATCAGGAACTAATGGGACACAGAAACAAACAAACAAAACACAAACCAACAACAACAACAAAAAAACAAAGCTATAAGTATACAGAATATTTGAACACCACAATGAACAAATTTGACTTGAGAGATACTTACACAATGTTGTGCTAGGAATTGCAGAATATACATTTATTCTAAGCAAGCACGGAATATTCACAACAATTAGTCATATTCTGGACACCTCTTCACTAATTTCAAGGGATCAAAACCATATCTTCTAACCATAGTACAATAAAGCTGGTGGTAACAAAAAGATACTTAGAAATTTTTCTACGAGTTTGGAAATTTAAAAATACCTCTTCTCAATAGCCCAGAGGTCAAAATAGAAATCTTAATGGATATTAGAAACATTTTCAGCTTAACTGTAACAAAATAGTCAAGCCATATGGGATGCAATTTCAGCGGCACTTAGAAATTTATAGCTTTAAACACTTGTAGTAGAAAAGAAGGTAGGTTAAAAATTAATGAGCAAAGCATCTCTCTCAAGACATGAGAAAAAAGAACCATAAAGTAAACTTAAAGAACATAGAGAGAAATCAAAGATCAGGCAGAATTTAATGAACTAGAAACAAAACAAAATAGAGAGGATTAACAAAGCCAAATACTTGTTTATTGAAAAGCTTACTGAGAAACCTCTAGCATGACCAGACTAGACAAAAAAAGAAATATGGCACAAACTACCATTATCAAGAATGAACATGTGTATCACTGTAGATGATGCAGATATTAAAAAGGTAAGTCATTCTAAATGTTGTATGAATAATTTAGAAAGTTTTGATGGAATTCAGAGAAATACATAATTTACCAAAACTATCTCTGACCTGAGAGACAAGATCAGACAAAGACACTCTCAAGCCAGATCTCAATTCCCTGAGAAGAGAATTGAATCGCTCCACTCTAGTCCAGCAACCACACCAGACACAATTAAAACCAGAGTGTTGGGTTAAGTTGCAAAACACATCTGCCAGGGATCAATATTGAGAGGAGAGAAAAAGGAGAGTTCTCAGAGAAATGGGGTCATTGCCGAGGGCAGACATTCCAAAGGAAATGTACAAGTGTTCAGGACTAATCGAATGTCTCTATCAATATATTATCAATTTTTACCTACTGGTTTCCCCTCTTAGACTTCCTCAAGGCAGTTCTTAGTAGAGCGTCTAGAATAAGGTGGGGCTCAGGCCACTTTCATTGAATGAATGCTTCGGTGAATGAATTTAATCTTCGATTTGGAGATTTTTGTCTCTAAAATAGAAGTAACAGGGGCGCCTGGGTGGCTCAGTGGGTTAAGCCTCTGCCTTCAGCTCAGGTCATGATCTCAGGGTCCTGGGATGGAGCCCCGCATCGGGTTCTCTGCTCAGTGGGGAGCCTGCTTCCTCCTCTCGCTCTGCCTGCCTCTCTGCCTACTTGTGATCTCTGTCAAATAAATAAATTAAATCTTGAAAAAACTAAAGTAACAATACTTTATGCCTGAAAGCAAGAACATGGACCCAATAATACTGAGATTCTTTTCTTAGATCTATGATCCCACCTGAAACTTTCATATCTATACAGATTGATAGATATGGATATATGTAGATATAAAACAAAGATTTACTTTTGGAGGAGAAGGGAGTTGGGGGAAATTGGAGGGGGAGACGAACCATGAGAGACTGTGGACTCTGACAAATAATCTGAGGGTTTTGGAGGGGAGGGGGGTGGGGGGTTGGGTGAGCCCAGTGGTGGGTATTAAGGAGGGCACGTATTGCATGGAGCACTGGGTATGGTACATAAACAATGAATCTTGGAACACTGAAAAAATAAAATTAAAAAAAAAGAAATATGAACATTAAAAAAACCCTTATTTTTAATTTTGTTTTTCTAGCTCTATGGAACTATAACTGACAAAAATTATATATATATATATATATATATATATGTATATATATATATATATTTAGGGCATAGAATATGATGATTTCCTATAGATATACATTGTGAAATGATTACCATGATCAATGTTAATGTCCATCACCTCACCATACCTTTCGGTTTTGTTTTTGTTTTCAGATATTGGCAGGTAATGCCAGTATCTGAAAACACTTAAGGTCTACTCTTAGCAACTTTCCAGAGTACAATACAGTATTAGTCACTAGAGTCACCACTTTGTGCATTAGATCCCAGAACTTATTCATCCTTTTACTGAGAGCTTGGACATTGTGACCAACAGTTCACAATGCATTTTACTGGACACAAAACTTGAAGGTTAAAATGAATTGCGCTGCAGGATGATGGCATTTTCTGAGCCGCTGAGGGCATGCCCAGGGCTGGCCTCCATCTCTAACCTCTTGCTCCTGGGCACAGTCTTTAGGATGTGCTTGCTCTACCAGAGAAGGGTGGACTTTTCTAGAAGAATAATGCTTTGTTTTCTTTGTGCACATTCTGTTCCTTTGTCCCTTTTTTGCTAGTTTGTGGAAAAATCAGATTCTCTAATTGCAATAAAGTTCACAGATATTAGATCAATTCTCTCGAACATTATCCTTCCATCATGCAAGGCTCATGAGGTTATTTTCCTTCCTAAAACCCTTTGTGGTTTTATTCCATAAATGTTACTTCACAGACTTGGATGGTTCGAGAAATATCACATTTTAAAAAATCGAATTAAATCCAATTCTAAGCCCCTATTGTTACAGCTGGCAGGAAATTCAGAGTACTTCATGGAGGTTCTTTTTCCCTAGAGTAGTCCCAGAAGCCAAGAACAGAGAAGTCCAGGCTCTATCACCTTCCCGGCCAGAGGGGACTCTCTCCCTCCCCACCCAGGATACTGAGCACAATCTCATCCAAGACATGAGTTTTTAAATACAAAAGTAAGAATGCTGTTCTTCCAACAGCTTCTCCTTCCAGCCCTGCCAACGTCCCAGGGTAAGGAAAGAGAAAAGCTCAGGCTAACTCCTGGAAAGAAAAGTGGGGTGTGGTGAGTAGTTACAAAAGGAAAATGCAAGTTAATCACAATAAATTATCCTGCTATACCCTCAAATACTCTATTTTTTTCTTACATAATAGAGTTCCAATTTTTAACCAGATTTCTAAGGCCCCATAACCTGGATTCTGTCTGCTTTTCTAGTCTTTCTTTCTCAAACCCTACAGAACTACTAATAATCCCATACTCTTCTAAGCCAGTTTCATGTTTAAGTAATTATATTTAAGTTTCTCTCTCTGTGCCTCCTGTCTCCCTAGGAAATACCATTCACTCATCTACAAAGATTCAACTCAAGAATTATCCCTTTGGGGAGACCTGCTCAGATGTCCCCCAGGCAGGAATGACTACCCTCTTCTGCAGACCCCACTACTCCCTGTAACATTTCAGTACTTTTTTTTTTTTGATACAGATACCGGTCTTTCTCTACTGCCCTGTAAGTCCTTGAGGAGAGCAATCATGTCTGTTTCTCCAACCCAATATGTGGCCCATGCTTGGTTTATATTGGTCCTCCATAAATGAACAGAAATGGAGAGCCAAGAACAAACAAAATAGAGAACCAGGACAAGTAAACCTACAACATGGTCCTAGACACTTTGACCTCAGTAGTGTTGTGTGTCTGCATCCATGTTGTATCAACACCGTCGATATAGGGTCATTTTAGATGCAGAAGACACATCCTTCCAACTATGTTTATGCCAAGGTCTATTTTCTCTGTCACTACATTTGGACTGAAAATACTTGTCATTTGTGATCTGAGGTTTTAGCCAGTGTTCCCTGGAACTCTTGTAGGAGGTATCACAGAGGCTAGAACAGAGATCTCCAACCAGTAAAGTAATCACTGAAATACAAGGAGCCACCAAGATTGTTGTTGTTTTTTTAATCTGGGTTTGAATGTTCTTCACATGGTCATATCTACTGCTCAACACTTGAAGGCAGACGTCTGCGTCCCCTGACCAGAGCCAGCTTTCCATAGGAGCCAGTCTCTGAATTCTTTCCCCACTCAAGCCAAGAGTTAGTCATGGAGTCAGGTGACTATTTTCCTGTGTAGGCATGTCCATGGATGCATGTGTGCTCAGATGGGAGATGGCGGAGGGAGCAGAGGGCGAGAGCCGGACCAGACTCGAGAGAAGGAGCACAAGGAAATGGAAGCTCTTAGTTCTGCTTCCAGCTGGTGGCCAGCCCTGCTCGACTCCAGAGCAGATTTCCTTCACGCCAACATGTTGCCCATCCACATGGATGTCTGCCCACATCGGCAGAGTCGTCCGACTTCCATTCCACTTAAGTGGCTTTTAGCCATCCACATCCAGTACGGCTTTAATACGTCCGATCCTGCTCATTTTAACAAGAAATTATTTTGAACTTATGCTGTGTTAGGCTACATCCTAGGACCACAGGGATGATACAATTCTTGCAAATTAATTCCATTGCATCTGTGCTCTCGGAGCACAGTTTACTGAGGACTGACATAAGGACTGAGCACTATGAAATAAGAGAACGATGCAGAGAGGGTCATGGGGGAATTTATAGGAGAGGCACTTGGCCCCATAGGGAAATTCAGGGTGGACTTTGCAGAGGAGGTACTATTCACAGCAGGAAAAGAAGGGCAGCCAGGGCACATGCTGGGGGTGGGAGTTGCCTAGGAGAACAGGCTAACGAGTGGATTATAAAGGATAGAACATGCCAAGAATCTAAACGTTAATCCAGAGCCAATGGGGATCCCTAGAAGATTTAAGTAGGGAAATGAAGTAATTAAACTTGAATCTTAAAAAGTCCGTTTCTCTAAATAGATACCTTACTTAAACTATACTAAGACAATTTAATAAGTGCAAGATTAAATGTTTGCGTAGTCTTCTCTGTCAGTGTTTGTGTACATATAAGTGCATGCGTGCTTTCAGAAAATTTGAAATGGTCTTTTTCTTCCCTTATTTAGTTTGCTTCCAGATGCTGAGATTAAGTCACTAGGCCAAAGACAATCAAAAGCTTCCAAAAGAAAAATAAAACCTCAGGCACCCAACTTCCAAGTTGGCAAGTCAGGAGGGCGTGTGGAAATTTACCAGATCCTACATGAAATGTGGTCTAGCTAATTCTTTCTATGCTCTGTTCTCATGCCAATTCTGCTCCAAAATTTAAAAAAAGATTTAGGGTCTATCGTGTTTTTGTCGCCATAGTAAAAGTACCTTTATAGATTTTTATAATGAATGCCAATTCTTGCAAATTGATTCCGCATCTGCTTTCCATTAAGGTTTACGCGAGTGATTAACAAACAGGATCTCAATGAGGAGAAATTATGGGACTTATTTACAAGGATGTCACATTTCCCCTTACCTCCAAGCTGTGGTTTTTACCTCCACTGCTTATATTTCTGAGTTTGAGAACATTCTGGCTTTCACAAAACCCAAAATTCACGGAGCTAAATATTGCTTGAAGGATAATTTCCCACTGGGTTACCTTCCGTAAACCTGAAAGTAAATCTGTATGAGGACATGGACTTGCAAGCCAGGATCTTTCTCTGCAATGGGATACTAGGGAAAGGGACCTCATTTCATCTTTGATTCCTGAATCCCAAATGGGAAAAGGTATCGGATTTGTTCCTTCTGTAGTTACAAGCTCTTACTATTATTCTCTGGGTTGGCTGCCTTTTTCTTTGTAAGAATTTTGAGAATATAACTGGCAGATAAGGGAAGTTTAGCCTCTAAGCTTTCCTACCCTTCACTTTGGTCCTCCCAGGAACCATCCTTTACTCCCCGGTGGCCCCAAACTACTCCCATGTCTGTCCCAAGCAACCCTTGATGATCCAAAGCAGATGTTGTCTCCTTTTCCTGTCCCGGTTCAAATTTCGAAGTTGGTTGGAAAATTGATTCCCACTAACCTATTAATGGCGAGAGGTGTTTTTATATTATTCCTCCTAGAGATATTCACATTTTTACTGGGACTGGATTGCCCTCTTTCAAGGAAATGAATCTGCAAAGATTGTGGCCAAACTCATTTACTCTCTGAAGCAATTTACTTTTGTTCCTTCATTTGACAAATAGCTACAGTATTAAGTTACTAGTGTGCAAAGGCCCTTTCCTAGGAGCTGCTGGGACAGCCCCCAGATGCAACAGATGCAGATCTTATTTTTAAGGCGCTTACAGCTGGATAAGCAGACTGAAGGCACCAAGCTAGTCGGGGTCTTAGGAACTGTGGCAGCTCAGCATCTGAACCAAAGCCTGAGCTTTGTAGGTGCTCAGTAAAATCTGTTGAGGGATGAAGTAGATAAAAGATGAGAAGTCTCATCTCTCTTTTATCAGGCTCCTGAGAAATCAGGCCAAGTCAGGCTCCTGATAATTCCATGACCTTGCAGGAAGAGGTGGAGGGAGGAGAGTCCCTTTTAGAACTGGAAGTTTAATAGGACTCCTGTAAAGGCAAAAAGCCCTTTGCTTAGCTAGTAAAAAGGGGGAAGGAAACACTACACAGAAGACAAAAATGAGATATCATTTTTGTAGCTGGGAGTCTGTAGCTGGGAGATGGAAAGGAAAATCTGCTGAAGTCTTTAAAATCTTAACTGGAAACTCCAGAGTTTTAGCTAATAGCTAAGATGAGTTCCCTCAAACAGCTAAATCAAGTTCATCCAGATGGGAATACACTGATGAAAGAAATGCTAATGTTTAGGGGTTTTTTTTTAATGCATTTTAAAATTTCTATTGAAATGGGAGCATTCCCCATATAGGACAAAACGCTACATAGCAATGGATATCACATATGCATTATGACAAAAAAGTATCTACGTGCATAGAATCCTGTAGGATATACCAAAATATTAACAATGGTTATCCCTAGGAAGTAGGATTATGGGTGATTTCTATTAAAAATAATGAGTGTTTAAATAAGGAGTTTTTAAGTTCATTTTAAGTAATAAATTATTTCATAATCTTTAAATAATTAATATTTTTTAAAACAACATTTTTCTGGCAATAAACATGAATTATTTAATGTAGCTTAAACACGTTAGTGACAGGGCCTATGAGGATATGTGAGTGCATGTGAAATGAGGTACGGAAAATTCAAGATAATTCTGGGTGTGTGAAAAGAGGCTTGAAAAGACATCTGCTTCTGAAATGTCACTAAAAACCAACACCTTGCTTTCAAGTAAGAAATTCTACTTCTGATCTACCTGAAAGTGTAACTACATACTCTTGGCTTTCATCTGATTAAAAGACAGACAAACAAAATACCTAAACAAGTCTAAGAGATGAAAAGGTAGCAAATGCCCCATTCTCTGAAAGGCTCTTGGATTCAGGGAGGCCAGTGACGGTCGCGGAAGGAGTGGAGAGATGGGAAGAAGGGATTGGTCTCAAAGTAGCCACTGTGATCACTGTCAGTTTGAAAGTTACCCCTTTTTCTCAAGAATAAGGGGCACATGTAGAGGTCTTAAAAAAAGGAGCCCAAGCCACACTGAGGTTTTAACAGATCTGTCAAGATTTTTGGGTGATAGAGGTACCCGGCTGATAGCAGTCAAGGGGACCAACATTAAAACAAACCAAACATATGTGACTAGAGAAAGACTGCTGGAAAGTATACCCAGTGTTCCTACTAGCTGTCCTTGGCACATACAATAAGTGAGTAAGTTTCTACTCCTTTCTACTCTAGCTGTTGTCCAGGCTTTCTGAAATGGGCATGGGAAAACAATTCACATAGCATGATCTCTCTTTGTACAAAGTAGGATTGCATAACTATATAATACGTAGTTTTTGCAGGAAAATATCTAGAAGTCTTACCAACTTCTTGGTAGGTACTCTTTCTTGTGCATTTTGTATATGACCTATAGAGAAAGTCTCTCCATCTCTATAGTTCCACTATTCCAGCTCTGGCTCTCAGCTTTCTAACCCTTTAAACAATTTCAAATGCATGTTAAAAATAAATATGCTTTTCCTATGGAATTTTCCCCACTTTCGTCATGTGTTTGAACATTGGTGAGCCAGGAAGCAGTAATTTGAAATCTGAGATTTCTCTTCAATTTATCTAGCTGTCATATCGGAGGTGATGGGACCTATTAATATTTAAGAGCTGTCAGTCTGGGTTATATTTTCAATTGTGAAAACTAGACTGGTAGAAGAATGGCACCATTTATCCCATTTAGCTGTGTTTCCTCGTGTCCTACATGCAGAGCAGAGCCCAAATCTCTAGAGGTCAAAAGCTTTACAACCCAAGTCCTAGAAAATTCTTCATAACATTTTCATTATTGGCTTTTTAAAATGAGAATTCTGTCCCTTAAGCCACTAGGAAATGGAGTTAGCACTACTGTTTTAATAGAGTTCCAAGTTCCCAAGGGGACGCCAGGCTCTACACTGTACCATGGCTGGACCTGGGTTACCAACAACCCCAAATGTCAGTGGCTCGCCAGGGGTTACCAAGCACCTGGATGGCACAGCTGGTAAGGAAATCACTCTTTCTTCATTATTTCACCCATTTGTCTTGCTCATTTTTCAGTCTCTTTCCCCATCGAGTGCCTTTTCCCATTCTTCCTTTCTCCTAGTCACAATTGTTGAACTGTGTCCACCACACCACTCACACCCACAAAGAAGATATACTGACTACATAACCCCCAGTGCCTCGGAATGTGACCTTATTTGAAGATAGGGTCTATGAGAGGTAATTAAGTGAAAATCGGGTCATTAGGGTGGGCCTTAATTTAATAGAACTAGTGTCTTCATAAAAGCAGAAATTTGGATACAAGGAAGACCACCATCTTCTTGTGTCGAGGAATGCCTGAGGCTGCCAGAAGCTAGGAGAGGGACATGGAAGAGAACCTTCCTTCACAGCTCTCTAAGGAAACCAACCCTGCTGACATCTTGATTTCAGAATTCCAGCCTCCCAAACCACGAGACTATACATTTCTGTTGTTCAAGCTGTCAAGTTTGTGGTACTTTGATTCAGCAGTTCTAGGAAATGAGTATATCCCACTCCTACCCTAAGCACTTGATTTCTCATACTCCATGCCTTTCTTCTCCTTCTCCTTCTTTAAAAAATTTTCCTACTTCTTTTCTCTGACCTTCTTGTCTCAGGACCTTCTTTATTTCAGTCCTCTGCTTCGGTTGCACTGGCTGGTCAAACATGTGGTCAGCATATTGACTGAACAACCTAGACTATAACCAACCTTCAGAGAAGATAACACCTTGTTAACCCTTATATTGGTCATTGTGGTTCTGGGTAATTTATACTTCAGGCATTAGAACCAGCGTGTCTCCTTTGTTTCTAGAATTTTGACTCCATGAAGTATCTAGTCCCCATCCAAACTCGCACCTGGACAAGTAGAACCAAGTGCCTAGAGAACATTACTTTCATCAAAAAGAATGAAATTCTGTACTGTGTATGAATTATCAGTTATTAGTCCTTGCATAAGATAATCAAGCACCTCTGTGCTGTTTTATGTTCAGCCCATTTAATAATTAAACAGACTTTTTCATGATGACAGGAATTAATTTTTGTCTTGGCAGTCAGAAATGCATAGGAGATCACTTTGATGTAGAAACCTGTCGAGACTGTAGATGAAAGAAATCCAAAGCAGCACATCAGACACACTAGAAAGCAGTACTTTCCAAGAAGTACTCTGTCCCGAGTTATTTCCCAACTGGGATTAGGCTGAATTGCTCCAGGGACCCAAACAACAAACTTAACTTTGTTTTTCTTAGGAAGACAAGGAGGAGAAACATCAGGAGGCTGTTTTCTCTGAAAACGATATATAGTGTCCTGAGGTCCTGTGATTTGTTCAGTCTTCATTTTGAAGGTCGCTTATGCTCCAAACCAAAAGGTTTTGGAGGAATTTTAACCATGGGAGGCCAGCTCAGCCTACACACGACACTCGCCCATGTCGTGTGTCTATCTACGGGCTGTCACAGGGGACCACCTCAGAACTTCTGGCCAAGTGCCAGCCAACTGAGGGCATCCACCTCATTCTTGTCCTAAGGAATTATTCATCATAAAACCTGGCAGTAAGGGTTCACGTCATGATTGCCGGTATATGAACTAACTTTAAGGGCATTCCTGAGTTATCTTTGTGAATTCTCCCTACAAAGCCTGCCCCACACCACTGAACAGATTATGCATGATCCTAAGGGAGGCTCTGTTGCTTGCTTCCCACCGACCACCGCTTACATGGGCAAGGGCTTCCCAATCAGACAGACCTTGGTTCTGGTCATAGTCTCCTGATCATTGTTACTTAACCTCCCTGAGCCTCAAATTCCAATTCTGTGTAACTGAGGAGGATGGAGAATATTATACAGAATGACACTACTTTCTAAAGTGGGCCGAGGAGGTAAAGGAAAGACATTCATCTCAGGGCTTCTGCAGGTCCTTCATACTGCTACAGAAATCAATGACTCTTTGGTTTGGATTTTTTTTTAATATGTAGTCGTTCTAAAAGTATTGTTCCCAGACCAGTGGCAGCCTCACCACCTGGGAACTGGGGATATGTAAGAAATGCAATTCTCATCCACTTCTACAGACTCCAGGTCCAACAAGTTATATCATGATAAGACCCTGGGGGACTGTGATCCTTGCTCACATTTGGAAACCACTAGTGTAGGTCCAGGAAGGCCTGGAGGTGAATGTTGATGTAGAAGCTCACAGGAATTAAATGACTGTCTATAGAACGGAGTGAGAGAAATCTGGAGTTCCTTGCAAGCATCTGGGAAGGGGAGTATATGATGACCGGAGTCAGCAGGATGGTGAGAGGAAAAGAGGCTGCATGAGGACAGACCCTCAATGGTATAGTGGCTGAAAGGATTTAATAGGGCTGTGTTATACGTAATTGGGCTCATCTGCTATGCAATGTGATTTTACGCCCTCTCCCCAGACCTACAAATATTTAGTAAAATTTCTCCTGTATGCCATAACTTCTCACTAGTGGGACCGTGGACATTTGGATATATATCCCAAGGTAGAATTAAGAAACCAATGGATAAAGAACAGAGCAAAAGATACCAATGAAAGTAGGAAACCAGAGTCAGAGACAATTATACTCAAGGGCAGGGCTTTTTAACCTCAGCACTGCTGACATTCTAGACTGGATAATTATTTGGGGGGGGTACTGTACTTGTAGGCTCTGTAGCAATATTTCTGGCCTCTAGCCACTAGATGCCAACAATATCCCTACTCCAAATTGTCACAATCATGTTTTCAGTCACTTCCAAATGGGGTGAGGGAGAAATCACTTCCTTTTAGAACCACTGCTCTGCAGTCTTCTAGGGACGTTGAATCTTCTTAAGGACATGTAGTGAGAAAGGCACTAAAATTCATTGTAGTGAATTTTATCTGAATCATAAGCAACTAAGTTATCCCATCTGACATGTGGATGGCCAGTAAGATGGCGGTCAAGCTCTCACAGAGCACTGTGAAAGCTCAACTAGCATCTCTAAAGTGCCAGCAGAGTAGTTAGTATCTGACAGACATGGCGTCCCTTTTCCATTCCTATTATAAATACAGTTAGTAGATCCTGACCCATGGTGATCATAGAAATCTGTACATTATTGTTTACTACTTGTCAATAGCTGTGAAGGTCTGAGACTTGACCCTATTTGTAATCCAGCAAGTTAACCCATTTCGGTTTTATTGATGCTGAGAAAACACAAACCCTCTGGGTCAGAGACAAAGGACCACTGATTACTCACAGACATAGCAGCAGGCAGACCACCCACATTTCGTCGAGCTGGTTTTTCAGTCCCAGGCCTCAGCGGGCAACACAAAGTGGGCCCCATGATACTTTCACCCAAAGTGGGTTGCCTTTTAATAGAGGAACCATGGGCTTAGAAAACCTGAATCTTTGTATACTGGATTCTAAGCCTGTCTGCCCTGGAGCCATGCTCTGGGTGTAGACATTCTGTCTTCCGACACTATTCACCACACAGACAGATTTTCTTTACACAAAGTCTTGACCAAAAACAACCCATGCCCCTGCTCACAAGACACGCAGAAACATGGGTGACCGTCTCCAACACTACTGCTCTGTAAGCTCTTTGGGGACTGAGGACATATCACTTTGTCTTTGTAACCCCAGGATGTCACTAAGTTAGAACCTTTTAATTAAATAATAACAGTGAGTAACAAAAATGCATGGAAAGAGTTTAAGGCGTGATGTTTGGTTCACTCAGATCCTCTATCCACGTGACACTTGGACTAATGCTCCAAGTGCTGTTCTAGCAAATTACACAAACTTTGCTGCTGCAAAGAACACAAGTTTTTAGATTTAGAGTTCTGGAGGTTGGAGGTCTGCAATGGGTTCTCCAGGCTAAAGTTACAGGGAGGCAGATCGGTCTTTAAGGTCTAGTGGAGAATCCACTTCTTGCCTTTTCCAGCATCTCAAGGCCTACGTTCCTTGGCTTGTGACCCCTCTTGATGTCTTTAAAGCCAGAGCATTGTAACTTCCAATCTTACTGACATGCCTGCCTCCTTCTGTCTCGTGTAAGGACTCTAAGGATGCTTTTGTTATAGTAAGAACACTGGGTAATGCAGGAAAATCTCCCCATCTCAAAACCCTTATCTTAATTCCAGTTGCATAGTCTCTTTGGTCATGCAGGATAACTTACCCAGTTTCTAGAACTTAGAATGTGAAAATCTCCATCTACCCTTTTACAGACAAAATCAGGTTTTCATCCCTTCCTTAAGACTTCCTTGACGTATAAAGCACAGTCATTTTAGTCTAGGAATCTGGAATGAACTCTTTCCTTCACACTATTTTTTTCTTCTTATAATTTACATTTGGAACACATTTAAAAATAATCTTTTACGAGTCCTCTGTTGAGCACCCAAAGTGTGCTAAGGGAAAGTGCTTTCCAAGAAATAGTAGGCAGCATACTATTTTTACTTGGGATGTTTACTTGTGATTTCCATACTATGTATAGAGAAGATTATGTACAGTTCCTATTCTTTCATAAATTCCTTCCCTAGGAGATAATTTTTGAAAATAGTAATGAGAGCTTCTTTAAAGTCTTGGTAATCATGGCTAATGCTTTAATGATCGTGAAAGAGAAATTACTGAGCACCCACTGTATGCTGGCAGCTCTACTAGACCCCTAACCTCACCATCTCAGCTACTCAAACACATTAGGTAGTTATTACCATGACCCTAGTCTCACAGGCATACATTACTGGATACGCTGTCCAAGGTCCAATACATTGTCAGCGGGTAAGGCTTTCTGGATCCACAGCCCTAAAGCTTAACTCCTGAGCCAAACATCTCTTTTGGGTCTGAATCCTTCTTTTTGTGAAATAGGACATACACACCAATCAATCAATACATAAATACATAAACGGAGTGGAACAGGCAAATGTAAAGCAAACATCCGTGAAACTACCTTCTAGAACAAAGGTTGGCAAATAGGACCCACTGACCAAATCTAACCTGCCTTTTATTTTTTTCAAATATATTTTTTGTAATGATGTTCAGTTGGCCAACAAATAAAGCTTAATTAGAACTCTTCCAGGCCTGATTCGTCACATACAATCCGCATCTACTTGCAGGTTCTAATGGTGGAGTGAAGTAGTTGTGACAGAAGCCATTTGGCCTATAAATCCTTAAATAATCACTATCTACCCCTTTACAGATCAAGTCTGCTAACCCCTGACCTAAGTCAAGGAAAAGGGCATTGCCAGGACTCCGGAAGACTCTTCTACACCTCTCACACTCACAACTCTATTAGTAACCACTACCCTGCCTTTGGGGATTGTGATTTTTTTTTTAATCTAATAATTTTAGAACCTGAATACTGACGAAGTATATAATTCATTGTTGCCTGGTTTGAACTTTGTAAGAATAGAATCATACCACAAGATATTTCTTGTGCTCTTTTGCTCAACATTGATCTGCAAGACTAATTCATGTTGTTGCATTTAGCTGTAGTTTGTTCATTATCGAATTATACTCCATTGTATGGCCAGAACACAATTTATCCCTTCAATGGCTTATGAAAAATTGGCTTACTTTAATGTAGTGAGTCATGGTACGATGGACATTCCCATCCACACCTCCTGAGTTACTGTTGGTGTATGTGGAGCAGATGTGCTGAATCCTAACACATGTTATTTTCAGTTTATCATAAAGACCATTTCTTTGGAAAGGGTTTGTGCCAGTTCACACTCCAGCCAATTGGTACACACTACTTACAGAAAAACAAGGTGGGAACACTGGTTTTCACAATCTATTTTATAATGAAGACTTAATAATATCAGATGTGAAGATATACAGATATGCCAATGGGACTAGAGAGATAACCTAGAAAACCCACCCATGTGTATATGACCACTATATACATGAAAAACGGTCCTGTGGAAAAATAGAAATTATCTTCAAGAACTATGGGCCTGAGATCACGCCCTGCGTGTAAGGCTGACATTTTACTGACTGAGCCACTCAGAAACCCCTGTTCCTTCTTTTTAAGATTTCATTTATTTGACACAGAGAGAGAGAGAGATCACAAGTAGGCAGAGAGGCAGGCAGAGAGAGAGGGGGAAGCAGGCTCCCCACTGAACAGAGAGCCTGATGCAGGGCTCAATCCCAGGACCCTAAGATCATGACCTAAGCTGAAGGCAGAGGCTTAACCCACTGAGCCACCCAGGCGCCCCTGTTCCTTCTTTTTCTATTCTCCCAAAGAACTTGTGTAAAATTAGAATTGTTTTTTCCTTAGATTTGTGGGAAAACTCACCAATGGTTTTATTTGGAGGAAGATTTATGACTTCTGATTCCATTTCATTAATGGTTGTAGGACTGTTCAGATTTTCTACCTCTCCTTAAGTCTGCTGTGATAAATTTTTAAAGGATTTCATCCCTTTATCAAAATTTTCCAGTTTATTCAAGTTATTTTCAATATCCCCTTATTACATTTTCAAATGTTTGCAAAACCTGTAGAATATCAATTTTTTTAAATTTCTGGTGGTATTCACATCTTTTTTCTTAATCTTGCCTGAAGTCTCTCAATTTTATTAATCTTTAGAAAAATCAGTTTTCAACTGTGTAAAGTCTCCATTTTGTGTGTTTTCTAAGTTACTTTATGATCTAGCTGGATTCCGGTCTTGACTATTTAGCTCTTATTCTGAAATTTTTCACATAAAGGCTTATCTCATTAATTTGAAGCCTTAATTTTTTTCTGTGTTTACATTATATTTTTTTTTACATTATAAATTTCCAATACTGCTATGTCTATCCCCTTACAGATACAAAATAAAGCCATTATTGTTGTTCAATTAGAAATGTTGCTCATTTTTTATGATTTGTTCTTTGATTATTTGGAAGGAGAATTCTTAATTTATAAATTAATAAGGATTTAATTATCTTCTTCCTATGAATTTCTAAATTAGTTACGATGTGTCATAGAACATGGTGTATATAATTTTATCCTTAAAAATGTGTTGAGAATTCCCTTGTCCAGGACATGGTAAAGTTTTGTGTAAAATCCATGTGTACTCCATGGGATGCTGGTAGCTCAGTCAGTTAAGCATCTGCCTCCAGCTCAGGTCATGATCTCAGGGTCCTCAGATTGATCCCTGCATGGGACTCCCTCTTTGGTGGGGATTTTGCTTCTCTCTATTCCTTTGCCCCTCCCCCCTGCTCCTGAGCTCTCTCTTGCTCACACTCTCTTGCTCCCTCTCAAATAAATAAATAAGATCTTTTAAAAAAAATGTGTATTTCAAAAGGAATTTTATTTTTCATTTATTGGCTATGGGGTTACGTGTAAGTTTAGTAAATCAAACTTGTTAATCATCTTATTTAAATCTTTTATATCATCACAAAGGTTTTGGTCTGCTTTTCCTTCAGTTCTTAAAAGAGATGTAATAAAAAACTCCCACTATGATTATTGTTATTTCTTATAATTCTGTCAACTTTTGCTTTACATATTTTGAAGATAAATTATTATGTAAAGACACATTTAAAACAATGGAGAATAGCCTTCTGGTGATTTGATCCATTTGAAAGAATTTATCTCTATGAGTATCTTTTGTCTTAAAATTTAATACAGAAGAAACCAAGTCAACTACACTGGTTAGTATTTGTATATTCTTTAATTTCCTCTGTTTATTTTATGTATGTGGCTTATAAACACATGGTTACATTTTATTGTTATTTTCTATCCAGCCCACCATCTTTGTCTATTAACTGGAGAATTTGGTTCACTTACATTAATGTAATTACTTATGCACTTGTTTTAAGTCTTCCATTTTATTTTGTGGTTACTGTTTTATTTTGGCCTATTCTGTAGTTAAGTTTTTAATCTCACAGCCTTTATTCCTTTTTTCTCATTCTACTTATTTTTCCATTTGCTAGAATGGCAGTTTTATCTTCTGCTTCTCCACTTTATGTGATTATTGCAAATATTAAATGGTAACATTAACGACTGAGGTTAATACCACTATTCCACTCACAGAATCTGTGAAGAACTTACACTATTTAAATCCTGTTTTTTTCACCCTTCCTGCATATGCTGTTGCTTGTATTTTACTTGTACCTGTTTTTCTTAATTTTTAAGACACAGTCTTGTTCTTTTATCCAATCTGTGCTCCTTTAGGTTCTATCATATATTTTACCATTTCTTTGCTCTGTGTATCTTTTATATTTCTTGCATTTTACACTTCAAATGTTATATCAATTTCCTTCTGTCAGAAGTTGAACTTTTGAGCAGGATGGAGACGACTAGAAAATCCCAATGTCTGTCTCCCCCACACACAAAAAAATGAAAACAATAAATTTACTAGCAACTGATAGAAATAGCTCAGGAATATCTTTGGACTACAAGAAAGGATCAGCAAAAACCATGTGGAGATCAAAGATGGAGGATGGCCAACATGAAAAATATAGGAAGCTTATTACCTGGGTCACTCCATCCCCCAGCCAAGAGCAGCTGGGCACCAGGAGGGTTCTCCTCAGAGGAATTTACCCCATGCAGAAGAGTGGAGCAAGAGAACATGGTAAGCCTCACCACCGTGGATGTTTGCATCATTTATTACAGAAGTTTACAACGACTCCAGCTGATGGAGTTACCCTGGAGTCCTACCAGCTACACACACTCCCTGAGGCTATAACTATAGTTGTCGTGAGATCTGCCCTCAAGGACCTCACTTGCTCCCATGATCTGCCCTTCACTATCAGGACACTGGTGCACCTCACCATTCACGGGACCAAAAATACTAGTGCTCTGAGCCTCATCCATGGTCCCAGGTTGGGACTAGTCCCACAATTATCAGGGCAGCCCATGCTGCCCTGAGTCCCACCCCCAGAGACCCAGGTTGTGGCCCTGACCCATCCTTGCTGGGGGTCAAGAGAAATAGAAAATCTGAAAACAACAATTACAAATAAGCAAATTGAATTAGTAACCAAGAACCTCCCAAAGAAGTCCAGGACCAGATGGCTTCACTGGTGTATTCTACCAAACACTTAAGGAAAAATGAATACCAATTCCCCTCAAACTCTTCCAAAAAATCTTAAGATGATGAAACACTCCCAAACTAATTTTTTAAGGCCAAAATTATCCTATTATCAAAGCCAGAGAAGGGCACTGCAAAAAAGGACAATTACATGCCAATATTCCTAACATGGATGCTGAAATTCTCAGGAAAATGGTAAATTGTATTTAACAACACAATAAAAGGATCATTCATTCACCGTGATGGAGATTTATCCCTAGGATGCAAGGATGGTTCAATGTACACAAGTCAACAAATGTGATACGTCACATCGATAGATATGATGAAAGATAAAAAGCATGTGGATCATCACAACAGATGCATAAAAACATTTGACAAAATACAACATCCTTCCATGATAAAAACACTCAACAAATTGGGTATAGAAGGAATGTTCCACAGTATAATAAAGACCATATATGACAAGCCCACAGCTAACATCATACTCAATGGTGAAAAGGTAAAATCCTTTCTCAGAGATTAGAAACAAGACAGGATGCCTCCTCTTGCCATTTCTACTGCACACAGTACTAGAGTCTTAGCCAGAACGATTAAGAAATAAAAGGCATCTGTATCAGAAAGGTTGATGTGAAATTATCTGTTTGCAAATGACACAATCTTATATATAGAAAACTCTAAATTCTCCACTGAAAAAATTGTTAGAATAAAGTAAAATTGCAGGATATAGAAATCAACATATACAAATTGGTTGCTTTTCTACACACCAACAAGGAACAATTTGAAAGAGAAATTAAGAAAACAATTCCATTTACAAAAGAATTAAAATCAATAAAATATTTTGGTCAAGTTTGTTCCTAAGAGGTTTAAGACCTGTATACTAAACACCAGAGGATATTGATGGAAGACATTGAAGAAGATACAAACAAATGGAAAGGTATCACATGGTCTTCGGCTGAAAAAAAAAAAAAATAGTATTGTGAAAATATGCTCACAACCAAAAGTGATCTACAGAGTCAATGCAATCCCAATCAAAATCCTAATGGTAGTTTTATAAAAATAGAAAAAACCTTAAATTTTTTTTGGAACCACAAGAGACCCCAATAGCCAAAAACAATCCAAAGGGGAGAAAAATGAACCTGAAGACTACCTGATTTCAAGCTATATTACAAAACTATAGTAATCAAAACAGTATCATCCTGTATCACCATAAGCATCAGACCAGTGGAACAAAACAGCCCAAACATAAACCCATGCATATCCAGTCAACTGATTTTTGACAAAGTTGCCAGAAAACACAATGCAGCAAAGATAGTCTCTTCAATAAATGGTGTTGGGAAAAATTAAATACCTATAATGAAAAGAATAAAAATGACTCCTGTCTTACATTATTTACTAAAACTACTTTGAAATGGATTAAGGAATGCAATGTAAAACCTGAAACCACAGAACTCCAAGAAGAAAATGTAAAGAAAAAGATCCTGACGTTCATCCTGGCAATGATTTATTTCTTGTGTAAGACACCAAAAGGAGAGGCAACAAAAAGACAAATAAGGGGGACTATATTAAACTAAAGAACTTCTGTGTGACAATGAAAACAGTAAATTGAAAAGCAACGCACAGAAGGGGAGGAAAATAATCACAAAACATATAAGACATTATTATCTAAATATATAAAGAACACATACAATCCAATAGCAAAAAACCAAACAATCTTATTTAAAAATAGGCAAGGACATGAATAGATATCTTCCCGAAGAAGACATACTAATGGCCAGTAAGCATGTTTGAAGAACATGGGGGGGGGGGAAGTATGTGAAAGATGCTCAATATCACTAATTATCAGGAAAACCTAAACCAAAACCACATGGAGACAATGCTTCACACTTGTTAGTAAAGCTATTATCAAAAAGACAAGATAAATGTTGGTGAGACTGTGGTACAAGAGAACCTTTGTACATTTTGGATGAAATGTAAATGGTACAACTCTCTCCACTTTTACACAAAATGATACTGAAGTCCTAGCCACAGCTATAGGTAAGGAGAAAGAAATGAAAGGCATCCAAATGGGTAAGGAAGAACTTAAACTGTCACTATTTGCACAATACCACACATTGAAAAAAAAAATCCAAAGAGTTACCCAAAATAGGATTAGAATAAATGAATTAATGCAGTTGCTGGATATGAAATTAATACACAAAAATTTGTTTCTGTATACTAATAGCAAAGTAGCAAAGAGAGAAATTAAGAATCCCATTTACAGTTGCACCAAGAAGAATAAAATTCCTAGAAATAAACTTAACTAAGGAGGTAAAAGATCTATGCTCTGAAAACTTTAAAACATTGATGAAAGAAATTAAAAATGGCATAAACTAATGGAAATATTTTCCATGTTCATGAAGTGGGATAATTACTATTGTTTAAAAAGTCCATATTACCCAGGGTGATCTACAGATCTAATGAAATATCTTATCAAAATACCAAAAACATTTTTTTTTCACAGAACTGGAACAAATACTAAAAGACCACAAAAGACCCTGAATGGTGAAAGCAATCTTGAGAGAGAGCAAAGCTGAAGGTATCACAATCCCATATTTCAAGACAACATTACAAAGCTATACTGTACAAACCACCTGACACGTAGATCAGTGGAACAGAATAGAGAGCACAGAATAAACTGATGTTTATATGGTCAATTAACCTGCCACTAAAGAGGCAGGAATATACAATGGGGAAAAGACAGTCTCTTCAATAAATGATGCTGGGGAAATGACAGCTTCATGCAAAAGAATGAGACTGTAGGACTTTTACATAAACTCAAAGTAGATTTTAGAGACCTACACATGAGACTAAAACCATGAAACTTCTAGAAGAAAATACAGGCAATCATCTCTTTCACATTTGCATTAGCAACCAATTTTCTAGATAGGTCTCCCTAGGCAAAGACACCAAAAGCAAACAAACTGTTGGGGCAACATCACAATAAAAAGCTTCTGCACAGCAAAAGAGAAAAAAATCAACAAAATAAAAAGGCCACCTACTGAATGGAAGAAGATATTTGCAAATGATATATCTGATAAGGGATTAATATCCAATATATATAAAGAACTTATACACCACCAAAAACTAATTTGATTAAAAAATAGAGGACCAGAATAGACGTTCTCCCAAAAAAAGACATACAGATGGCCAACAGACACATGAAAAAATGTTCGACATCACTAATGACGGAGAAATACAAATCAAAACCACAATGAGATGTCACCTTACACCTGTCAGAATGGCCAAACTCGAGAAGAGAGGAAATAACGGTTAGCAAGGATGTGGAGAAGAGGGAACCCTCCACTACTATTGGTGGGAATGCAAACTGGAGCAGCCACTGTGGAAAACAGTATGGAGGCTCCTCAAAAACTGGAAAATAGAAGCACCATCTAGTCCAGTAATTCCACTATTCACCCACAGAAAACAAAAACACTAATTTGAAAAGATAATGCTCCCCCCCCCCATTTACTGCAGCACTATTTCCAACAGCCAAGATGTGGAAGCAGCCTAAGTGTCCACAAATGCATAAATGGGCAAAGAAGATGTGGTACATGTACAAATCCATACATATCCATACAGAAACAGAATATTACTTGGTCATAAAAAAGAATGTGATCTTGCCATTTGTGACACCAGAGATGGACCTAGAGGGAGTTATGCTAAGGGAAATAAGTCAGACAGAGGAACACAAATACTGGATAATATTACTTAGATGTGCAATCTAAAAAAATAAAAAATAAAAAAAAATAACAGCAAAAAGCAGATACAGGCCTAAAAAGGCAGAGAACAAACTGGTGATTGACAGAGGAGAAGGGGTGGGAAGATGGGCAAAATAGGTAAAGGGGAGGGGCAGGTACAGACTTACAGTTACGGAATTAATAAATCATGGAAATGAAAGGTGCAGCATAGGGAAGAGGGTCAACAGTATTTTAACAGTGTTGTACGTGACAGATGATAGCTACGTTTGCAGTGAACACAGCATAAAGTATAGCATTGTCAAAACTGTATGTGGTATACCTGAAACTAATGAAACACTGTGTCACCTAGTCTTCAATAAAAATAAAAATCAAAATCAAAAGGCATAGCCATTATGAAAAACATGGTAGTTCCTTAAAAAAAATTTTTAAATGAACTACCATGTGACCCAGCAATCTCACTCCCGGGTGAGTGTGTGTGTGTATGTATGTGTGTGTGTGTGTGTGTGTGTATACACACACACAAATATATATATATAAAGAAACTGAAGTTGGTATCTTAAAGAGTTACTGGTATACCCATGTTCATTGCAGCATTATTAATAATAGCCAAGACACAGAAACACGTGTCAAACAGCAAGTGAACAGTTAAGAAGATGCGGTATTTATATAAACACCCGATAGAGTATTATGCAGTCAGGAGAAAGAATATACTCCCATTTGCAACAACACAGATGGAAACTGAGAACATTATGGTAAGGGGAATAAGGCAAAGGAAGACAAATAATGTTTGATGTTTCACATGCGAAACCTCTACGAAGCTAAATTCACAAAAACAAAGAATCGAATGGTGATTACCAGAGGCTGGAAGTGGGAGAATCAGGGAGATGTGAAGGACACGAACTTACAACTGGGGGATAAGTCCATTCTGGAGATCGCACGCACAGCATAAGGGACACAGTCAACGCTATATATTAAACTTCAAGGTTGCCAGGAGACTCGATCCTTAAATGCTCTTCCCACGAAAAAAGACTCGGTAATGTTGTGACAAGACCAAGTCGTTAGCCAAGGCTATGGAGGTAACCAAGTTGCAACATAAAAGTTTATCAACCCAACACACTGAGCACCTTAAACGCACACATTCTAGGTCAACCACACCTCATTAAAAATAAACAATTTTAAAATTTCCCCTGCTGAGAGTCTTTGAAGGGCAAACTACCTCAGTTTCATTTGCTTAAAAGTACTTCTACTACCCTTCTTCTTCAAAGATTCATTTGTTGGGGCACCTGGGTGGCTCAGTGGATTAAGCCTCTGCCTTCAGCTCAGGTCATGATCTCAGGGTATTGGGATCAAGCCCCGCATCGGGCTCTCTGCTCAGCAGGGAGCCTGCTTCCTCCTCTCTCTCTGCCTGCCTCTCTGCCTACTTGTGATCTGTCAAATAAATAAATAAAATCTTTAAAAAAAATTTTAAAAAAAGATTCATTTGTTGTTTATTGTGTTTATTGTTGCAGGTTGGAGAGATGCTCTCTTCATTAAAGGTACTACACTGACCTTCAGCTTCGTTACTGACCTTAAGTGTCGCTCCTTTGAAGAGGATATATTCCCACCCCCTCTGGCTGATTTAAGAGCTTCTCTTTGTCTTTGGATTTCTGCAGTTTCTACAGGACATATTAAGTAGAGCATTCTTTTACGCTCATTCTTGGATTTGTCGGGCCGTGTGAAACTGCAGAGGGGTGTCACCATTTGAGGAAATTATCCAGTTAGGTCTCAGAGTTGACTGACCACACTATATCCCTTTTCTTCTAGAAGGGATGAAGCATAGGTTAAACTTTCTCACTTTGTCCTTCATGTTTTTTTTAACTTGGTTTCATAGTTTCCTTCCCCCTCACCGCCACTGCATTCTGGGTAACTTCTTCACAGCTATTTTTTTCAGCTCTGATTTTTCAGAGCTGAAACCCATCAATTAAGGGTTTATTTTTTGTTCACTCTATCAATACGTCTTTGTAAAAGGTCTATTTGTGGTTTTTTTTTCTTAACATAATAGGTCCCTTTTTGTAGCTCAGAATTCTTTATAGTAATTTCTATAAAGTTTATCTTTGGATATATACAGGGTTTTTTGTTGTTGTTGTTTTTAAGATTTATTTGACAGAGAGATCACAAGTAGGCAGAGAGGCAGACAGAGAGAGAGGTGGAAGCAGGCTCCCTGCTGAGCAGAGACCTCCAAAGCGAAGCTCAATCCCAGGACCCTGAGATCATGACCTGAGCTGAAGGCAGAGGCTTTAACCCACTGAGCCACCCAGATGCCCCTGTTGTTTTTTTTGAGAGAGCAAATGCACACTAGTGGAGGGGTGAGGGGCAGAGAAGGAGAGAAAGAACCTTAGGCAGGCCCTCCGCTCAGCATGGAGCTTAACACAGGACTCAAACTCAAGACCCTGAGATAGTGACCTGAGCCCAAATCAAGAGTCAAGCACTTAATTGATTGAGTCATGCAGGTGCCCCTAATTTATGCATCGTTATCATAGTCCCTTTATAATCAATATTTTAAAATTGCAATATTTAAAATGACAGTCTCAATTTTAGTATCATTTGGGGACTGTTTCATTTTCTGTGTTTCCTGATTGTCACTTACAGAGCCTTAGTCCCCAATATTTGGTTATTTCTGATTGTGTAATGTTAATTGCCTTTAGGTTTATGGAGAATTTTTTGAGGCCTAGAAGGACAGCGCCTGCTTTTAAAGTGGGTTTTTTCACTTTGGCTTGGTAGTGTTATCAGTCATCAATCATGTTAAACCAAGTTCATGACTTGAGGTCCTGTGGATTCACCTGGCAGTATAAACCCAAGAAGCAGATCTGCGCATGGGTGGCCTATGGCCACAAAGTCCTGGACATGTTCTCCCCTTTCTCCTGATGTCTAGCATCAAGGCAGTAGGGCCTCCAATCCTCTGGCAGGTACTCCTGGTTCACACGTACCCTGGGAGTTTTCCTTTTGGGGTCCAACAGAGATGTAGCCTTAAATTCTGACCCCTTAATGTGGGGGAAGCTTTTATAAATGACCAGAATTCTCAAATGTCCAGAAAATAAAAGTGGTTTCAAGTCTCAGGCTCTCAGTTTTTAAAGTTTCATTTCCTTTAGATCTTACGAGCTGTTTAATGCTTCAAAGATTTTTAAAAATATAGTTTTACCTGAAGTTTTAGTTCAAATCACTTAATTTCCCATTCTCAGAATCAGAAACCTGGGTGTGTGTATATGCATGTTGTAGAGATGTCCCATACAATATGGTTAGGGGAGGGTCTTTGAAATGCTACATCCTATGATGGACAGAGGGCATGATCTGGGGAACACTTTGTCAGACCTGAAATCCATATGGTCACCTTTACCCCCAAATGCTGCATTTCTCTCAGAACGTGGCTTAGTGAGGAATCCTACTCTGTCCCTTTATGCTGATAGCCCTCGTCAACAGTCTGCAGCAAAAATGATTAGCTGGTGAAGTCCAACTTTCTTGGAGGAATCTGGCTTCCCTGTATTTATCCCGGGGCTTCAAGCCTCTGCTACATGTGACTTACATCTTCATGAAACTTCTAAGTTTATGCAACACTTTCACCTGATCTTCCCACCTGATCCTCACCACGTCCTGGGGAGCTAAACAGGACAGAAAGAGGTGTTGCTCCTGCACAGAGTTAGGGGATGGGAGCAAGAGCCAAGAGTCAGGACGTCATTCTCCGGGTTCAGTGCTCTTTATCCACAGTGCTCGCTGCCATCAAACCGTCGCTGTGGCAGCGTCTCAAGGTGAAATGCAGGAGCTATACATCCTAATACATGGTTGCAACATTGCTAACTGACACGTAGGAATGAACGTGTGCCAACACTACCAGCCCAACGGCATAGGAGCTACAGAGTCACCCATTCTGAAAAGAAGCACCATGACTTTTCCTGCTGTTGTCCTCACCAGATTCTACAGAAGATGATGATTTTTAAGAGTTTGGCTTGTTTCTTTCCCTTTTGCTGCCCCCATCCCTTCATCTTTCAGTCCTTTATTTTTTTCTTCTATGGGCAACCTTTGGATGAAGTTGAGCAGGGAAATTTAGAAGGGAAGAAGAGGGGAGGTTAATTTCACCTGAACTGGGTGTCCAGGCTCAGAATTTGGTGTCTGGACAAAAACTAAAACTCAGCTGAAACCTGTTATGAATTTAACACAACCCAAATATCCCACCGGCTTATGAACAGAGGAACGAACAGTTAAATCTGAAGGTTCCTAATTCCAATACTCTGACCCGTATTTCCATTTCCACAAAGAGAACCCGCCTGCCCCCGACATGGAAGAGCATCCAGGCTTATTGGCCACACATCACTTGACGTCACCCTCCGCTCCACCCTTCCAAGCTCCATCATCTGCCTTCTCTGGCTGCCACCCCTGGCTCCCCACCCGTCCTGGCCGCCATGTTTAATCCTCAGGTCATCAACAATTCAGTCAACAATGACTTAAAAATAACAATAAGGAGAAATGCCTTCCTCCCTCCATGGTACAGTCCACGGGATCTCCCAGCACAGCTGCTTGTGTGTAGACATGATACGCAGTTTAATAACATAGTGACTTGACTTTGTATACAAACACCTCTTCATCTCCAGGGTGGACAAGCCCACAGAGGGAATGGTCAGAGAGGATCTTACCTGCATCTGCCAAACATCAGTCAGTCGAACTCACCTCACAGTCAGACTGGAAGATTCCGTCCTCTTAGTGAAGTCTCAGAGGAGGTTAACCATTTTCTGAGATGCTTCTGAAGTCCTCCACACCTAACCCTGCCCTTACCAGTGGGCATGCCAGGTGGTTTGGGTCTGAAGCTCAGTTGTAGACATGGTAGGAAGTGTTCCCAGGAGGCTCCGTGGTGCCTAAGATAATCCAAGAGGCAAATGGACTGTGGTCAGTCAGGACGAAGGCACAACATCAAGGCTGTTGTATCAAAATCTTAAGTTAAGGCTGACTGGGACCTCTGGCATATTCTGCTGGTTACATACCAGGAGTCTGTCTTCCTTTCTTTGAAGATAAAATTTAAGTTTTATTCAAAGAGACAAGATACCCTGCTTCAAGCTTGTATACTCCCTCATACACTTCAGGGCACATCTATGACTAAGTTCCCACCAATGACACGCTTGCTTCCTGGAATTAGATACAATTGCAGAGGTCCGAAAAATATTTCTGTACCATGAAGCGAACTTCATGGACTAAAGATAGGCACAAAGCAAGGACAGCGGCACACAAGTTCCAAAGGAACCCTGTCCCCGGTGATGGGGCATTGTTATACCAACCCTTGAATGGCTACTTCCAGACTTTTATCACCAGAGAGGGATTTAAAAAAATTTTAAAAAAGAAAGAAAAGAAATCTGTATGTTCTATCTATTGTTTTCAATTTTCTTTTCTTTCCTTTATTCATTTGACAGACAGAGATCACAAGTAGGCAGAGAGGCAGGCCGAGAGAGAGGGGGAAGCAGGTTCCCTGCTGAGCAGAGAGCCCGATTCGGGGCTCAATCCCAGGACCCTGAGACCATGACCTGAGCAGAAGGCAGAGGCCTAATCCACTGAGCCACCCAGGCGCCCCTCAATTTTCTGTTAATACACAAGGCTTTCTAGTTCCTGCTGATGAAGCTCTCCAGTTGTTAGGTTTGGAGCAACTTTTCCTGGGGTCCCAGGCCTGCTCCCCCATGCTTATCTCTACGTCCTTGAACAGTTCAAGCTCTTTGTGCCTGCTTCATTTCAAGTAAGAAATGGATAATTAAAGAACCCATCTCATGGTAATTAAGAGGATCAAGGCAAGACAATACGGTGAGTCTCTCCGAAGAGCAGGCTTCATTCAGTATTACGTGACCCGTGGGGGAGTGATTCGTCCGCACGTTGACAAGGTCTCAGGTTACTCTATGCCTGCGGTTATTCGAAAGGCCGTTGTCACTCCTCCTGGCTTCCAGACAAGGCAGGACCTCCCTGCTCGTGGCTTTACTTCCCTCTCACATGTAGAGAGGTGAGGGGTGAGAGGTGTGTCTTTATATATACAGACTTTCTCCTCGATTGCTGACCCCAGAGAATGGGCTCATTTTAATGAAAATTATACACCAAGGACTTGGTGTTCAAGCTCAAGGGCCACGCCACATCACCTGCATTTGGATTCTGAACTGTCCTGTACATTTCCCGCCAGCCACCTGCACTCAGCACAGAAATACAGCCGTCTCTGCCACACAGGGCCAAAGGGACATATGTCGCCATTCGGCAAAGCGACAGAAGAGGCCCGCTGCAGTTCCAAGGGCAGAAAACACCAAGCGGAAACCAGCCCAGATGCCCCTCTCACGCGTCCCTTGGACATAAAAAGAGGAATGGCTGAAACTGAAAATGACGTGGGAAGAATGAGGCACTATTTGGGGGAGACACACACACGAACGAAGCCCGTGAATGCTATTTGTTCCGACTCCATTATTCAGCATCTGCTTTGGCGCCTTTGTCATTTGCATCCTTTGTGTGGGGCCACACCGGAGATCTCCCGTTTTCTGACACACAGGAGGAGTTCCAAACCCGCTCTGAATAGGGCCATTTGCTGACTGCTTCTGCAGCGAGGGTGAATACCTGGGCCTCGTATGCTGCGGGATGACTGCACGCTCGCTGCCTTGCTCCTGCCTCGGTGATGCGGAGGTTTCGAGATAATGGCCAGCCCTCGGGGGCAGCCCCATCGGGCTCCCCAGCCAGGTGCGCAGGCTGGAGGCGGCGGCTGCCAGTGCATTTTCAGAAGGCGCTGGTTCAGATTTTTCCTGGCCTTGCTTCTCTGAGCAAGGCGGAAACAGAACCAAGAGGAATGATGGAGAAGAAACAAATCCATGCAAAACAGGACCACGTTTACCATTCTACCTGAGGGTCCTGGAGATTACGGTGGCATCAGCCTGGCTAGGCAGGTAATGCTGGGCGGAGTTCAAAGGCGTGAACTCCTCAGGCCCAGGCAGCCAGAACGCAGAAGGCACCTGGTCCCGCCCCCACTGCTCTATTTTACAGTCTGAATCGCCTGGCGGCTTAGGCTGGGGGAAAAAATCCAATCAATCCATCTATCTCCTAAGCCTGCAAAACCCCAGGAAGCTCCTTTATGCTCAGGGAGGTTGGTACCTTAAAAAAAAAAAAAAAAAAAAAAAAAAGAGCTGCCCTAGTCCATCTGATATGCGGAGGTCAACGGAAAGCATGATTTAATAGAGCGCGAGGAAGGGAAAAATTCAAAACGGCAATTATGTTTCCCTGCCAGATTCCGTGTGCTCTTCCGAGGCTCGCCCTTGCGGTCTTCTTGATGCTTTTGATAATTATTTAATTGGTCTCCAATCTGAGTAGATGCTGTTTGAACTGCCTTTTGGGTTTATAGAAAGAATTACTGATTACACGACTCTCAGATGAATAAATACACATCACTTTTTTCCTCTGCGCGGATCATAGCAAAGCGGTACTTTGGATTCCTTGACGGACACGCAGTAGAGAGAGCAGGCAATTTCCTGTGTCATTTTCAATATGCAAATGCTCTTTTGGGGGAATAAGGTATCTAATGACAAAGAAGCAGCTTTGTAAATAACACCTGGTTTAGAACAGCTTAGGGTAGGAGGAAGGTGGGAAAGAACCCAGCTTTTTCACATGTTTTGAGTAGTACAGGAGGAAAAGAATGAAAGTCTCTTAGATGTAAAATTAATTATATATTCCAGGTAAGCTCTCTTTATCCTGGATTTGGTGATTCAGTAATAGCTGGGGGGTTCCTAGGAGGACTTTGGACGTGGACCCTTGAAGGCTTGATGAAAAGAACAGAACACATTCCCTTTCTAAAACCGGATCTCTAGGTTGCTATCAAATGAGAAATTCTGAGAAGACTGTATCAAAAGTACAAGGCTGTTTTGGTTTTTAATTACAAGCCAACTCCGTAATGGTCACATGGCTGGCCACGTGTAAGCCCGAAGTAGCAATATATAAATGCCATGAAAAACAAGACTTCCCATCAGCAACTCGGGAGCCCAGCAGAGCTTGGCAAAAACCAACCACTCCAGAGACCAAATGGATCACAACGTTTGTCGGGCGCTGGAATGGTCTTAGTGAGACTTCTAGATTATGCGGTAGGGTCCTCACTCGGCTCTCTTTCTATCTGAGTGATAACCTACGTCCCTCGGGCAATCCCAGCGTTATTTAAATGCAAGATGAAAGCCATAATCTCAGGGTCCAACATTTTGAATCAAAAGCCCAAATGGGAGATGTGGATTTCCCCTTGGAGAAAGAAAGGCCCTTTAAGGTCCCCCCTGAGGCGTCCCCACACAGACCGAGCAGAACAAGTACAGCTGGACAGAATTCCCCTCTTACTGGTTTCCACCATCTCATGTGGCACCCATTTTACAGATGACCCGACCCACCAGGCTCTGGCAGGCAGTTGAATTTGCCACCCTGATTGGGTTCGGCCACCTTTAAATCCTTCCTTTTATTAGGACATTAAACAGAGTAAGGCACTAAAGCCCAAGGTCACTTAGTGGTTAGTGCTGCCGTAGAAAGCCTTCTAAGATGGTGCCCAATGGTTCCTACCCTCCTGCTGTCCACTCCTTGTATAATCTATGTTCTTCCTGTGGCAGCTCGACCTAGGGACTTCCTTCTAAGACACAGAAAGCTGCAAAAATGACAGGTTCTCTCTTCCCAGACTAGGTTATACGAGACGGACTTCAGTCATCCTCACACTCTCGCTCTTGCTGGCCTACTGTCATCCTGTTGACTTCTTGGCTTATTCACTTTTAACCAAGCTGCCAAGGTAAAGAGTTGAATGTAGCAAGCAGCAGAGGGTGACATCTGACCACCAGCCATCAAGAAACTCAAGTTCTCAGCCCAACAACTTATGAGAAACAGAGTCCTGCCAACAAACACTGAATGAACTTGGAAATGGATCCTGAGGCCCTCAGTCAAGCCTTGTTGTGGCCCAAACCAAACCTAGATCATAACCTCCTATAAGACCCTGGGCTAACCCCTTGATTGCAGCTGTGGAGAAACCCAGGAGCAGAAGACCCACGCTAAGCCACACTCGGATTCCTGACCCAAAGAAACTATGAAGTAATAGGAGTTGTTGTTTTGAGTCACTAAGTTTGTAGTACTTGGTTATGCCGTGAAAAAGGTTCTGGTACCAAATCTAGTGAGTATTCCCCACACCAACAAGCAACTCTCTGAGGGTGGCTTCCCCACACAGCATCAACTATCCAGGACTCAATTCTGACACTCTTGACCCAGAGACACCATCAGATTCCACAGGAAAGTGCTTAGTCCGGCCACAGCGCCCCAGCCCCAACACCTACTTCATAAGCCAAGGTTGTTGTCCGTGCTTCTATCTAACCTACTTTTGATTGGAGGTTCCCATGATCCCCCACTCCAACCAATCCCACGTCCATGACATTACCTGTATCTCCAACTGGACGGGCTATATGTCAGAGGTTCCCATGACCCCTTCCAAGTTTGCTAGAATGGCTCACTGAACTCAGAAATGGTTTCGGTTACTTAATCAAAAGTTTATTGGAAAAAGATAAAAATCAAGAACTGCCAGGTAGAAGAGACGCAGAGAGCAAGGTGTAGGAGGAAGAGTGTACAGCTTCCCTGCCCTCTGTTTGCCACTGTCTCAGCACCTCATCCCACACAACCTCACCCAACATGGAAGATGTCCAAAACTCGGTTCTTCTGGGTTTTTCACAGAGGCTCGATTACACAGGCACGACTGGTTAATTCACTGGCCATTGGCTATGGACTCAACCTCTAGCCGCTCACACCTCCCTGGGCTGGAGTTAGGACTGCAAGTTCCAGCCCTTTTATCACGTGGTTGGGACTCCCAGACACCCATCTCCCTCCCGAGGTGGGCACCCGAAGTCGGCCCCTTCCACCTCACAGAAACCCATTTTTCTTATTACTCAGGAAATTCCGAAGGTTTTTTAGAGCTTTATACCAGAAACAGAGATGAAGACCAAACATGTATTTCTTCGTGTAAATCGTAGTATCACAGCCACTGTAGATAACGAATGCGATGGCAGAGTAATAAGTGGAACCTCGACCCCCTTCCTTCCATTTACCCCTCCACGGGTGCAGGCGCCCGCCAGCACATCTTCGATCCGCCAGCAGACATCTATGCTATCAAGCTCAGAATAAAAAGAGTTGTCCTCCTTTTTTGGCTAGACGAAGAACTTCACAGGCATTAAAATAGCTGTAATTGATCAAAAATTAAACAGAGCAAGATAGAATATAAAAAGGAACACAAGTCACTAGAGTGTTACGCTTGCAATTATCTCTGTATTTAGGGAGGGAAGTTTGGTTCCTTAAACTTATACTTCCAGAGGAAGTTTGTCCACATTGGAGACAAAGAAAAAAAAAAATTCCGGTCTCCCTGACCCCACTGGGCCTAGCAGAGCAGGAGCCTTTCCCAACTGGGGTTGGGGATGGGGGCTCTAGGGGGAAACATCCATGGGGACCCAGATGACCATCTGACATTGCCAGATCCCATGTCCACTGGACATGAAATGGAAGTGTGGGGTCCTGGTTTCCACATCAGGAGCACCTTCTAGTCTCCAGCCTCCATCATCCATCATGACTCCTTGCATGGCCTTGGCTTGGGGCCAGCCCTTCTGTCCCGCCATCTTCTGAGACTGTGAACAATTCCCTCCCTTCATTTATATTGCTTCTGTGAAGTATAACTTCATCACGTTTCTCCAGAGTCTTCTTTTTCTAGGTTATATAAATTTAGCTCTTCACCCTCCTTGACGGCTTGCCCTCAAATCCTCTTGCCAGTTGATTAATTTTTCTTCATTTCTTACACATCTGCACAGGTATACACCCTTCTGCAGGGAGAAGGGCCATGGGAAACAAGACCAAAGACATTGTGGAAAAGCTGAAATTCACCGGGAGCAGGAGGGAAAATAAGAAGTTTCTTTAGTCTCATCATAAATGCATGGAAACTTGTTTGGGGAAAGCTCATGAAAAGAAGGTCATTCGGAAAAGGTTATGGTTTTTGGAAATCATATTCAGGTTCTTCCTCAAGATACAGAGTTCTAATTAAGATCAGCCTGTAAGATGTTTTCACCATGTGCCAGAGGGCTAGGGCGGAGATGTATCTTCCTCTTGTACTCCTTACTCTCCCCACATACTTTGATCTCTCCCTGAGTCTCTCTCCCTGCACCCATGTACACCTCCACCAACCCAAACAAGCTCCAAGGCCAAAGAAACAGGAGCCATCTTCCCTAGGGGTAAAGCAAGGGCAAGGGTACTAACACTAACACCTGCTCCTCCCTGGGTAACTCTTTGTCTACTTGCAAAGTCCTTCGGGGGACATCTAACCTCCTTATCCCACCTGTGGGCTTCCTATCCTCCAGGTGCCTACATTTGGCTGGCACACCTTGGTTATTATTATTATTTTAGATTTTGAGAGAGAGAGCATGTTTGTGCATGGTTGGGGGATGAAACATTTTGTGGAGGGGAGCAGGACAGGCAGACTCCACACTGAGCGCAGAGCCTGATGCAACGCTCAATCTCATGCCGAGATCTTGACCTGAGCTGAAACCAAGCATTGGACACTTACCTGACAGAGCCACCCAGGCACCCACATCTTGGTTGTTTTAACTGCACTATGGAAATTACCTGAAACACATCCCTCTATGCCTTGGTTCGGCTTTTCTAGAAACTCTCTTGAAGCCCAAGTTCTTTTCCTTTACGATTTTAAAAACTTTGTTTCATTTCTCTCCCTTTCTCCTTGCTCCTTAATTATTTTCAAGGAGTTGGAAATGAAAATACTTCTGTTGTCCAGGACTGAAGTGTGGACTCTGGCTTCTGGCGTCAGAGGCTGAGGGGAAGGACCGTCTTCTTTCCAGACTTTTGCCTCTTACAATATCAAGCATTCAGTGCTTCCCCAAGATGTGATCTGACACAGCATGAAATCTAGGGCAGAGAACTGAGTGTTTTGTGTGTGTGTGTGTGTGTGTGTGTGTGTGTGTGTGTGTGTTTTCAACAGTTTCATGGCTACACATTTACTTTAGAACCCAACAACTTCCAGAGTTTTCCTTTGTGTTGTCCACATGCGGTTACCCCAAAATGGCCTCCTGATGAAGCTACCCTACGGGAGTTATAACATTGGGAACGCCCACCATTATTCCATTACGCATCTTTCAACTCTTATGCAATCATTGGTGTCTTGCGGCTTTTCTACTTGAAGAAAAAGATGTTTATCTTTGTAGGAACCAAAATGTATTCTAAGACATGCCCAATTGCATTATTCTATGCCCTTAATGGCTTAGCCCAATGAACATGTTCTCTGGCTTTGCCTAATTATGGACTGAACTGTGTCCCCCTAAAATCCATATGTTGAAGTTGTAACCCCCAATCATTCTGAGTGTCACTGCATTTGGAGAGAAGGCCTTTTTCAAGAAGTCATTAAGTTAAAATGAGGTCTTTAGGTTGGGATCTACTTCAGTACAGACTAGCACCCCTCTAAGAGGAGACAAGCACATACAAAGAGAGATACCAGAGGTGCACAAATACAGAGCAAAGTGTTCAGGTCTCACAATGTGAGGACACACTGAGAAAGGAGCCATCCATGAGCCAAGAAGAGAAATCTCAGGAGAGACCAAATCTGTCAACACCTTCATCTTGGACTTTGGGTGTCCAGAACTATAAGAAAACAAACTGTTGTTGTTTAAACCCCCAGTCTGTGTTGTTTTATTACAGCAACTCTATCAGACTAATATAATGTCAAGGTGAGGAAAAAGAGAAGAGAGTGAACACACCAACATACTGGGTGAGAAAGACCAGGAATTGCAACATCGGAAGATAATCAGACCCAGCCTGGGAGACACACCTGATCTAAGGCAGATGGTTCATTCCCCAGACCATTTCCTCCAACTCTTCAGCTTACAGAGCTGGCTCTTTGGAGACACACCCAGAGAACATGGTGAGCAAAAACGACCAAGTCTAATGTAGGCTTTGCCCATCTCATGTACAACAAAAGGGATCCTGTCTTTGCTCTATGAGCAGAAGGGGGCTTATCCAGAATGACATGCTTAGGGAAGCAGAAATGGTAGATGAACAAACCAGGTCCCCTCCAGCATCAGGATGAACCCACACCGATCAGGAAGTGGATGCATTGGTGCTATGGGTTCCGTAAGTGGCATCTGTCCCAAGCAGAGCCATGCACCCCTCCAGAGATGTCCAAGTCCCAATCTCCCACGCCTCTGACTCAGGTACCTTGTATGGCAAAGAGACTTTATAGATGTGATTAAAGGGATGAACCCTGAAATGTTCAGATTATCCTGGATTATTGGGACAGGCCCAATGAACCATAAATATCCTTAGATGGATAGACATAGAGCCTTATACAGAGGCCATAGAGGCATGGAAGGTGATATGTCTACGCTACTGAAGGTTGGAGCAATGCACCTGAACAGGGAGGCTGAAGGTCACAAGCTGGGGAATGCAGGCAGCTTCTAGAAGCTGGGAAAGATAAGTGCACAGTTCCTCCTCCAGAGTCTCCAGAAGGAACCAGTCCTGCCTATCCCTTACTTTAGCTGGCTGAGATGGATTTTGGAATTCTGACCCCAGAACTTCAGGGGAGTGCCATATGGTCCTGTGAGTCTGTAAATTCTCACACTGGTCACAACTCCAAAGGCTGCCCCTGGCCCAAGAGTCCAAGGGCGGAGCAGCAGTGACACTGTCCGCTACCCCTGTCCTGCCAGCCTAGACAACTTCAAAGCATACAGAGAAAAGACTGGGCTTGGGCCTCAGCTTCAAGGACCCTTCAGGAAAATCCCAGAACCTTGCTGTGGGCTGTGGAGGCCACGGACTCTAACCTTATGACTGCATCAAGGACCATCATTCCCATTTCGGAGATGAAAAAAGGGATACACCAGAGGGACAAAACAGAGACCACCCTGTCTAAGGTCCTAGAAACCTAAGGCCCATCTAACGTCCCAAGCCGCACAAAGACAAATGCTTGCAGGGTCAGGATTCTCTTTCTTGAGGCTTCTGATGCTGGCATATCATCCACTAGATGAAACAGCGGGAATCTCGTGACAGGCACAGTAATTTTACAGGATCTGCTTTAGATTGTTCTGGTGTGTGCGGCAGTCTGGCTTAACGAGATTTGGAGTCAGAGAGCCCTCACTGAATACCAGCTCTAGCTCTGAGATCTTGAGCAGATAGCAGAGTGGCTATTAAAATAAAATCATATGTAACCTTCAGCTCCGCACTCCCATCCCTGGGAATATCGTCCTTAGAAATTAAAGGGCCCCTCACTTGAAACTACACTTAGAAGGAGGATTACTGTCTGTTTGTTTATAGTGAAGTGAAAGTGGATGCCTGGCATAGAGGACTGGCTGAATAAATGGGAAATATCCAAACCACAGAATATTATGCACCAATTAGAACCAGGAGCTTGATCTACAGGAGGGGAAGTTGGGAAGAATTCTACAAAGGATCGTATAGTATAGTATAGTGAGAAAGACAAACTACATTTAAGTGTCTATGACAAAAATACCATTTTTTAAAAGTCAGTGACAAAACCCCCATGCTCGAGATTATATAAGGAAATAAAAGTATGAAGTGAAACCAGACAAAATTTGATATCCATTCTTAATTTTTAAGAATTGCAATCACAATAAAATAGTGTTAGATAAATAACTCTAACAAGATAAAAAATCCTCCTACCATAATCCCAAAGCTAGCATTCTGCTTAGTGGGAAGCACTAGAAACATCACCATCAACGTTGGAAATAGCATTTGATGTTGTGCGAGAAAGTAATGGCCAATAAAACTAGGTAACAAAGTTATTATCCTAATTCTACAAATTGGAAAGTAGCATGAAAAATTATTTGCAGTTGGGAGGACTATATATTTGGCAAATGAAAAACAACTGAAAAGCTACCATAACCAGGAAGAGATTCATAAACACTTTAGGGATATAAAATAGATACATTAGTTTTCACATATACTGTATCTGTGTGTATATCTATTATATACATATATTATATAATCTATACTATAGCATAGATTAAACTATATATAATCTTTCATATAATTTATAATCTATTATATAATCTATACTATAGTACAGATAATACTATATTAATACTAATATACACTAATTATATAATATATAATATTAATATATACTAACATATACTAATATTTACTAATTAAAATACAGATTATACTATACTATATGGTATAGATTATACTATAATCTTTTATATAATCTATAAATTATGCTATATAGTATAGGTTATACTATAGTATAGATTATATAATACATAATATGTATATATTATATGTAATATATACACAGATAAAGATCTATATCTTTATGTCTATATCTATATATGTATAGTATAAATATACTATAGTATAGATTATGTTATGATATGTATGCAACATATATATTATGTATGCAGTACATAATATATAATATACGCAACAACCACATAGATAAATTACATGAATATACCAACCAAACCAGGCATTAAAATAATATCATGTAGGAGCCACAGAACTTCACTATACTCCTCAAGACTAAAAAACACTTTAAAAATGAAAACACACCATGATTGAGAGGTGACTTTTCCATACCCTCATTTGCAAGTTCAATATATACCCCAATACCTACAAGCGTAGTTTTAAAAAAGATCAACAATTACATAATGGGATTTGAAACCTCCTATGGAAACAGGAGACGGAATAACCAGGAAGACTCTGAAAAAGAAGAACTCGATGTTCAAACATAATTAAAAGGTTCTGTTATTAAAACAGTATGGTAATATGTGAATAGACAGATGAGTAGAATAGAAAAGTAAAAAAAAAAAAAAAAAAAAAAAGACCTATACAGACCCACATGTGCAGACTTGAATGGATGATAAAGGAAGCATCGCAGCCATGAAATGATTCAATGAAAGGACAAGCGATTGGTTACTCCCCAGACATCTACCAAGCAAGACCAGAGGCGCACTTCAGCCTCCACTCTGGGATTTTTTTCCAAATGGAGAGAAGACTTAAATGCAAACCCTGAAGTCACAATTACACAGAAACAGGGGAGAACTGAAACACCGGAGCAATAAGGATCTAATGAGAACTCAAAAATTCCTGGAGACTGGTGAACCGGACTCCTGAAATGGCAATTTCTTCATGAGAAAAACATCATAGTTTAGGTCAAAGGACAAGAAAGAAACCAGGCAAAAGGACTTGCAAGTCCCATCACAAAAGGCCAACTGCATGTAGGCAAGAGTACGCGATAGAAAAAAAAAATGGACCTAAGGGAGGCCTAGATAATCACTAGGAAAGACACGTAAGGACCTTCCAAACAGGAAGACATGCTCGGCTTCATCTCAGGACGAGCAAGTCAAGCTAGCCAGACTCAGTAATTTTCGTCTAGCAGAGTGACACAAAATCTGAAAACTTGATAAGAACCACTGGCGAGGTTATGGGGAAACAGACACTGTGCATTCTGCTGGGGCAAGGACAAACCGGCCCCACCCAGGGAAGGCAAGCGGGCAGAATCCACCTTGACCTTTGATTGAGCAATCCACCCCAGAGACACGCCAGAACGGGAGATAAGCAGTGGGACACGGGAGGGTCTGTTTATTTCCACACTGTGTACAAGAGCAAAAAACTGAAAAATCCTCTAATGGAGATCTGGTTAATTATTGAATTCATTTTTAGAAATAAAGTGGAAACAGTACAACTCAAAAAAAAAAAAAAAAAAAAAAAAAAGGAAGAGTCTTGCCCTACGATTTGTAAAGACGCAGTAATTAGGGTTAAGTTGGGGAGGGGGAGCCAGGCCTGAGATCCAGTGCACAGGCTACCTTGAGTGCAAAGAGAAACAGATCAGTGCAGGCATGAAAACCTTTCCAGAGGAGTCACAGGTTAGTAACAGCGATGCCATGTAACAGTTTTTGCTTTTTTAGGTGAATAGATTACCTATTCAAAAATTAAATATTTCAGAGTTTCTCCATGTTGTTATTGTTGGGTTTTTTGGAGTTTTTTTTGTTTTGTTTTGTTTTTTGTTTTTTGGTTTTTTTTTTTTTGGTCATCAGCATACATTAAAGTAAGAAAAAGGCTTTTCTACCTTAAGGAAAGAAATTAAAACTTTGAAATTAGAGTAAGTGCATTTAAATTCTGGTCCTACCTCTCAGTAGCTGTGTGACTTTGGGCGACATACTTAACCCTTGACACTTGACCTCTAAAACACATATAATAATACCTCCTGGGTTGTTTCAACAATGTGCTGGGATAATGACCTTTCAAGGGCTGGTCCCAGGTAAACCCTCCATAGGTAACACTTATTATTCCCTCATGGGGTTGCTCTGGAGACAAGGACAGGAAATAAGTAGCTGGAGCTACTGGGGCAGAGCTGGTACCCGATGAACATTCATGCCCTCCCCTGGGCGTCTAGGACACCCAGCGCCCACCCCAGGACAGGCCCCCGCTTCCCAGGTCTCAACCAAGTTCCAGAATCCTCTGTCTTGACAGTGTGCCACCATAGAGACAAGCAAATCTGGAAGGTGGAAATGGGGATCAATTACTTGCTGGAAATAGGGATCAATTACTCGCAGAGGCCGTTCAGCCTTCTTCCGGGGAACTTCTCTAACAATGGTCGATTGTCAATAGCCAGATCAGGTCCTGAGCTGCTTGGGGAGAAAAGGAATTATAAACGCAGCAGAGGAATCTCAGTGATCAAATCCCGATGGACATTCACAGCTCTGCTTAGAAACTCTGCATTTCTGACTTGCTAAAATTTAGAAGATGGGCAAAATTACTCAACCTATGTTTTCAGCCTCTTCTTCCCTCCCAACCCTGCCTCAGTGTCAACATTTGAGTTGAGCACTCTTCGATTCAATCTAAGGGCAGATCATACTCGGGAGTAAAAGACTGGTCACTAATTGGATATTTATTAAGTACCTGGTAAGTGCAGAGTGTGCTGTGGGTCTCTGCCCATGGTATGAAGTGAATAAAAGTTACGGCTTTGCTGGAAAACCGGGGAATAATACCAAGTAAAACCAATTCTTTAGAGCAGGAAAATGAAGGGTTCTTTATTGCAGTCGTATTGAAGGTTTGTCTAGGAGCAGAGAGTTTTATCAATTATTAACATAAAAGAGGCACGAAAGGTAAACCTACTTAGAGAGGAAGATGTCCACATTTCTCAAACACCAGTTAGAGGTAAATAATGCATGTTGATTTTTAATCATTCTTTTGTGTGCATAAGAACAATGATATTTAAGGATATCCCCCCCTCCCCAAGAACAGGTTACTGGGACCTTGCTTCCACCCAGATGGGGCTGAGAGTTGGCCGAGTCAGAGCCCAGCAAGGTCCCCTTTGTGCTGCTCCAGCCATGGGCCCAGAGCCCTGGCATTTGGGTTGAGCCTCAGGGTCAGCCCAAGGTCACCTGCAGGTTGCAGGGCATGAAAGGGAACGTGCTGGCCAGGCCCTAGATTCCAGGGAAGCCATACTTTCAGTCCTCTGGGCTGGTCTTGGCCTCGCTCATGGCCTTGCTGGCGTTCCTGGAGAGCAAGGTGGCTCCTTTGCTGCCCTAATCCCAGAGTCCCATATCACCATGGCAGCCCTGAACACCCATCTTCCAGGAACATCCAGGCCACTGAGCCTCCCTGAGCACTTGTGGTTTCAAACGCTACCACTGGGTTCTTGTCTGCCATGTCAACTAAAGGGGGAAGGACAGTCCTCGGGGCTGTGCGATACATGGGGTCGGAGACGGGGACCTGGGATGACTCCGCCCATGCACCACATGGACCCGATGGGCAGCTGGCCGGGGAACATCAGGGCTCTACGACCCCCAGTGCACTCTGCTCCACACCCTCGGACGTGAACCCCATCCCCTGCCCGATCCCCTGAACTTGGCCCCCACCTCCCTTGCCAGTCTCCCTGCCGGTGGCACCTCCCTACCCCAGGCAGGAAAACTGAATTTTAATCTTTCTCATCTGTTCAAAAGGGAGCTCTCCTGTGAGTGTTTACTGTGCAACATTTTAGAGGCAGAGTTTAATTAACATTTCAAATTATAACTCTCCTTCTGATAACAGTATGTAACTCTAGTCTCATTGGGAGCCTGCAGGGAAAGAGCATGAGGAGCAGTGACAGCCTCCGTCAGTCACTCCCACACCACTGCGACGAGGGTCTCCATGCTTTCGCTTTTACAGATAGCGCCGTGGAGGGGTCGACAGACCAGCAGCCACATCCCAGACCTGCCTGCTGCACGGCACTTGTCCTTTGTCCCCTTGACCTCGGTGCCTAGTTCCCCTTGCCCTTCATGGGGGCCGTCAGTGAGAACAAAGGCCAAGGCCAGATACGCTCATGACCGTGGCACAGAGCACTGGGGAGGGCCAGTTCCTTGCCGTGGCCTGCTTTGTGAGCCAACTGAAACAGGAGCCAGGACTCTAGAGCTCATGCCCGCAGAAAGACCGATTGGCAACTGAGGGGACACAATCCACTTTTCCAGCCTTGGAAAGAGGTCCTCAGCAAGAGGTACTTTGGGAGTTTGAAGCCCCCAGCATTTATACAATTGCACTGCATTCCGCGCTCCGGGTTCTGGGTACGCTCAGCCATATCCCCTCTGCCCTCCCCCTCCGACGGCAGGTGCTTCCCCAGCCACCCTTCAGCAACCTCTCGTCCTCCCCAAAGTCCCTTAGTTCTTCGGACAAGGTTCTATCAGTTGAATTCTTGTCGCAGACTTCAGTTTTGTTTCTGGACTGATTCTTCACTTAGACACTCATTTTAGAAATCCCAGGGCAACATCAATAATTTCCAGGCAGAGCACCTGGGTGGCTCAGTGGGTTAAGCCTCTGCCTTCGGCTCAGATCATGATTTCAGGGTTCTGGGATCGAGCCCCACATCAGGCTCTCCGCTCAGCGGGGAGCCTGCTTCTACCCCCTCTCTCTCTGCCTGCCTCTCTGCCTCCTTGTGATCTCTGTCAAATAAATAATTCTTTAAAAAAAAAAATTTCCAGTAGAACTTCTTAAAACAAGACTGTTTTACAAAGTCTTTGCAAGGTCACTAACAGCAGAAGACATTAACCATGCACTTCCTACTGGCAGTGCAATCCAACGGCTTCCCAACCGCGGGTGGCCCCACGCCACAGCTCAGTCTGAGGGTCTGCCCCCCAGAACCACCTTTTCAGTAGGTACTTGGGCAGCCTGCAACATGGGCTTCAGTGCCTGGGAGACGCAACAGGAGCCAAACACTCCAGGGTTGGTGGTCCTCAAGCGGGGAGGCTGAAGGGGAACTAGCCATAGGCATGGCTTGGATAACTGGGAGACAGAGGGGGCCGGCAGAATCAGAGGAGGTTCCCATGAAGAGGCTGGGTGTTTTCGTTTGTCCCAACACTTCTAACACTACTGGGCACTGTACAGGATCTTGGGATTACAGTTAAAGTCTTTACTGCCACCCAGAATGACTGGAGAAAAATAAACATTCCATACAGGGATTAGCGCTATCACACGGGTTACAACGCCAAAAAGCCGTACCTCTCCAGAGCAAGAAATCCAACCACATATGGGATTTTGGCAAAAGGTGTTCCCAGAGGGAACCATCATTAACTGCACTCTGTGTTGTAAAATCAAAGTCTGCAGTTAGAAAGGAAACTCGAGGGCTCACCTGGTGAGCCTTTTACTTCCATCAACCGAGCTTTACGTGATCCGGAGACCCCAGGGAGGTCAAGCACCGCCCGATCCCCCCCACCCCGACACCTACACTGGTGTTACTAACCATTCACACTCCCAGATCGAAGATCTTCGAGGTCTCGGAGCCTTCATCAGTCCGATTCCCTGCCCAGAATGCCCCTCTGTGTCAGCCGGGACAGACTAGCTTGTGCTGCCATGCCAACTAGTGAAATTTCATGGCTTTCAAAAGAGATTTACTTCTGCTCCTTGCAGTCATTCAAGAACCTTGACAGATGGAAGTTTCATCCTCATGTAAGTTTCCCTGGTCTCTTTAGCGGTAAAGGGGGAAAATGACAAGCCACATCCTGGCATTTACAGTTTCTAGGCCAGAAGGGACACTCAGTTGTCCGTTTCACCTTTCATCAGCTCGAGCTCAATGTATGGCCACACTCAGATTCAAGGGGATGGGGCAGACTATTGTATTGGGTGCCCAGAGAGAAAACCCAGCAAGAGCCAACGAACAGTATCTAAAACTCACCTTTTTAAAGCTTCTGCACCTACTGACTTCCTGCTCAAGCTACCAGATTCAGGTCAGGTTTTATCCATTCAGAGAAGCTCTGCGTTCCACTACCTTGACCTCCGGCCAATTAAGGACACCTCGCAGGTGCCCCCAACACTCCCCCTCAACCATTGCTCCAACAACGCCGCATAGACGCGCTCCCTCTGTTTGCCTGTCTCCCACAGCAGGGACTGTCCCCTGTGACACCAGCCATTTCTCTTTTGCCCCGTGTGCTCTGCTCCCAGCCCAGCGGCACCCGCTACATGGACACCCTGTGCCTGTTTGTGGCGCTGAACGGAACCGACACGACAGGACGGGACATAAAACTAGCTTCTTAGCAGAGCCCACCGTGCAGGCGTAAGTGCAGCATTGCCCGATGTTATAAGCACTTTTCGATGCCAGTCTCTCCTCTCCTGCTGTTTGTCAAACTAAAGTGACACATGCACGTGATAAAAAGAACCCCCCTTGGGCAGAACCGAAGTGTCCACATTCTAGGAAGCTTGTCCCTTGCCCTGTTTAGCCAGTCCAGGAAAGTCTACTCAAGTTTTATGGTTTCTTTCCCCCAAGCAGAGTTCGGGGAGGAGGCAGGGCCCGGATCAGGAAAGGAGATCGTTTCCCCCCATTCTTGGCGGAAACGTAAATCAGGTCATAAGCAAAAGTCATTTGGAAATCTGATTTCTCTGTGGGCTCGACTACTCGTCTCTGCCAAAGTGGGTGAACCCACCAGCGCCCATCCTGCCTTCTCTGTGCAGTGACGAAGGAGAAGTCCTACTTACCGACTTCCACGAGCCCGGGCTCCGATGACTGTGGTCAGAAACACTGACACCAAGGCCGCAGGGCCAAGGACAGCTTCACCGCGAGCCTCCCGAGCTGCAGAGCAGGCCCGACATCTCCGACATCTTACACGGGATTTCGCCCTGCAGACCGAGGGGTGGCTCCCAGGCCCTTATACGTGAGCCGTGGTTCACGGGCCACAGGCGCTGTATCACCTGAGGCCTCGTTGGAGATCCGGAGTCTGGGCTCCACACACCACACCTGCTGACTCTGAGCTCGCATTTCCAGCAAGATTCCCAGGTGACTCTTGTGTAACTTAAAATCGGAACAGCACTGAGCCGGGCTCTGAACACACTTTCCGGGGGAGTCTGGAAAGCGAGGACAGCTGTGCGCATCCCTGTCCCCACCTGTCGCAGGGGAGAGGAAAACACTCGTTAACCCGTGCACATAGCACTGTGTTTATTTGTTATTGAGGAGGCAAGACAGGATTGCTTGAAGGTGAAGACAGATCCTGGTGTAGCCAAGGATCTCAGGGCCAGGCCTTCTTCTTTGCAGTCATGGGTGGTGGTTGGCCAGGTGGAAAAGAGGGACAGGCAGCTTACCGTGGGGTGACCCAAGAGACCCAGAGACGCCGCACACCGTTCCCAAAGGCCGCATGGATTTCCAGCCTCTTACACTATGGTTACAGCTGGTATTGATTCCCAGCCTTCCCAGTCACTAGGGGAGCCCAGGATTCGTGAACTGGTGAAAACCCCATGTCATGATTCTCCCGTCACAAGCAGGGACTCTTCTGTCCTGGTTTATCCACTGCCTCCCCCCACCCTCCCGACTGTCATTTTCAGCTCTGTGTTCTTTGTCTAATTTTCAACTCTCCTTCCTGCCCGCCCTCCCTCTCTACCCCACTCACAGCACTTTGGGTTCCTGGTGACTTGACTGTTCTATGATATGATCACGTCGAATCCACCATTTTACTCTCTGCTGCTGGGCTATGTGAGCTGATGTCCTTCCGTCGACCTTGAGATGAAGGCATTTCTCAAACGGCTCCTGCTCTTTTGATGTTACTGCGTTGTGTTATACTGGCCATGAGCATACAGCGTGTTCTTTTACCGAACGACCGACACGGACACACAGCGTACAGCTACTCCACAGAGAATTGGGTGCTGGGCCAGGCATGGCTATGAATCTCCCTTCTGGATGATCTCTCTTCTCTCCTGGATTATCTGTTGCCCAATTGCCAAAGGCAGCTCACTTTCAGCCTACTACATGCTCAGATCTCCTCCATCTGCGAACAATACCCTCCTCAATACTCTTCGCCCTTAAGCACACCACCCCATCTCCACTCTTCCTTTAAAAAAAAAAAAAAAATCGATTTAAGAGAGAGAGTGTGTGCGGGTGCGTGTGCACTTAAGTACGAGGGAGGGGCAGAGGCAGAGCATCTCAAGCAGACTCTACACTTACTGGGGAACCTGGCCCGGGACTTGATTTCACAACCCCTGAGATGGCGACCTGAGCCCAAACCAAGAGTCCGATGCTCAACCGAGTCACCCAGATGCCCCTCCGTTTTCCCTTTTCAAGGTGCCCTTGCCTACTTCTCTGCCTCTACTTCTCCCATTCTCTTGTGCCACCGGCTAGCCAAACTCTCTAAAACATAAGCTGTCCCTGCCCTCCCGGGCTGGGAATCTAGTGATTCCCAGAAATGGAGAACAGGCTTGGCCCTTGCCCTTGGTAAGAGAGACTTATCTTATTTCAAGTTAGTCCTCACCGGCTTAACTCGTCCACCCACCCACCTGGTGCCTCCTGGTGATTTCTGGCTACAACCATGGTTTTTCTGGTTCCCTCCCTGTGTCCTTATCCATTTGCTGACGTGTATGGCTTTTCCCTATTAGTACCTGGTGAGGTCTGCTTACTTCTTAAGACCCAGCTCAGGTTACCTTCCTTGGTGGGACCTAAAGCCTTGCCTCTCGTCTGTGTTCTCATGTCTTAGCCACATGCCGGTCACATCGTGGCCGTGTGAATATTTACATTTCTGCAGGATCGGCTTCTTGGATGCTTAGATTTTTATTCTATTTGTCCTTATAGCCCAGTTTCTAATAGGATGCCTGACATAGAAATATACACAAATGTTCATTAAAGGACATCTCAAAGGGACTCCAATTTCTTTTCCTTGTGTTGCATGCTGTTTTTAGATGCGCAAGACGCCAACAGTTCAATCTGGACAATCCAGTACAGAGACACAGCTGCCAGGAAGCACACCAGGGACTCAGGGAGGTGTGCAATTCTGGATGGGTTCCAGCCTCCCAAGAGAAAGCGGGTCATGGAGAATCGCCAGGCCTCTGAGCCATGATCTTCCTCTCTGCATCTGCCTTTGATTTGATCTGCTGAAAAGCAACTTCCCCAGGTTCCTCAGCTGCCAGAGATTACCCTGGCTCATCTGAGTTTCTGGAAAGAGGAAATGCTGGACCCGTCTGTCACTGGCCAGAGAGCCACTGAAAATCGGGCCACGCTGGAGGGGGCAACCGTCCGGGCTCAGCAGTTGGGGGAATTTAAATAAAAGGAAAGGAGCCTGGAGAACTGTGTTTGGTTTTCTCTTAAAATTTCATGTTCACTTTAGGAGGCAGAGGAACAGATGTAGGCCCTGTCGGGAGCCCCTTACAAAACTCCCCTTCAGTCTTCTCCCTCTCTGAGCATTGCTGAGTCACAGGGTCTCCTAACTTAATCTGTAGAGTTGCCTAATCACATTGACCTTGGCTGTCCGGACAGCCGTGCTGGGAGTGGAACTGAGACTCCTCAGGGTGCAGAGCTGATTTGAGTTCTGCTGGCCTGGGCCGCTTCTCAGCCGGCACAGGGGCTCCAAGTGGGCCAGTGGAAGAATCGTGCCATTTGTTTTACCTGCAATGGGCCTTTGGGACACTCCATAGGCAACCCAAGGCCAGCGGGGGCCGTAATGAGCATTCAGCATGTGCCTGAGTCCCAGGTGGGTGCGTTGGAGTTTTCAGTTTGTGACCTAATCAAGTCTGTCTTTGAGGCTGGACATCATGGGAACTTTCCTGGTTTCAGAAGAAGATACACTCTCTTCCCATACCTCATGCTGAACCTACAACTTCATGAAATGACTGTGAAATGAACCAGAATTTTGCTAAAAACGAGTCGGTGTTTGCGTGTGAGCAAGCGTGTTGTGATCATTGTGTCATCTAGGTAAATACTGGCAGTGCCTGTTTCTGCAGTATTGAAACACTTGTATTTTTCCCGGAGCAATAATATATATATTTAATTCTGAAATCTGATGTCTTTACAACGTGAGATATACTGAGAGTTATTTGCTGCGTTAAAGTTTCGAATCCAACAAAGCTGTACTCACTTAGAAAGCGTTCATCTATGCCTCTAATCCTCAAGAGGAGAATGAAAACATCAATCAGGCAAGTCAAGCCTCCACTGCAAAGAACATCTCTTACTCTAGTTCAAAGGCTTTCTGCGAAAGTGCAAAACAAACATGACTAAACTGAAACTGATGCACGTGGGTCCGCAACAGATACTCCGCCCACATGTGATGAGACCAGAAGAGTCAAAGGCTTGCTGGCCGGGCTATCTTTGAGACAAAGCTATAGCTTGCTATAGCTTGCTATCGATAAAAAGGTTGCAATTTCTGCAGAAGAAAAAGCTTTCCAAAAATACCTGGTGAGAGTTGTCAACAAGAGGTAACATTATGTGAACATGTTAAGTCAAAGGGAAATATTTGGAACCAATTTATAACTAACTTTACCTTTACCCCCCCTACCCCCACCCCGCCAAAGTATCAAAGAGTAGCTATAGCTGAAAAGATCTGTCCCGAAATAAATGCTGTGTATTTTTAACAGTGAGCTTAACCTTTTAGTAATAATGGTTGATAAAGTTTTTTTTTAAAGTTTTTCTTTTTATATAGCATTTTTGAGCATTGCAGTATTAATTGTATTGCTAACAAGTGATTTTTGGAATATCTATTTTTTTTTTAAGATTTTTTATTTATTTGACACAGAAAGAGAGCAAGAGAGGGCATACAAGCATGGGGAGTGGGAGAGGGAGAAGCAGGCCTTCCCACGAAGGGGGAGCCCGACCTGAGCCAAAGGCAGACACTTAACAACTGAGCCACCCAGGCGCCTCAATATCAATGTATTTTTAATATGCATACTTTTAAAATTCATATTTTTACTTGTTCAGAGTATATTTAATTGTTTAATTGTTACATATTAAGTATTTGGTTTTACTTTTTATTTCAAGAACTCTGAATACATTAAAAAACATAAAAATGCCAGGATCAACACTAGTATTTTAATGTTATGCAAAATAAATATCACATTACCGATACTGGAATTTTACTTTGGTATGGTAATCACCAACTAAAACAATAAACCCATAATTACACAACACACCCCGTACACATAAACAAATAATCATAGAGAGACCATTCGGAGCTTAGGATTTCTGTATCTTTCTTCCTTATGTTTTGGTTTTAACCATTTGATTAAATCAAGTGCTGGAAAAAAGTTCTTACAGTTTATCAAAATTCGGGTTCTCTCTCCAATCTGGGTAAAAGTATGGTTTCTCTTGTGTCACAATGACATAGAATTTCCCACGTTCTGGGAGATAAAATTTAGCCGAAAGAGTCGCACTGTTTGTTTTGTCTTGTAATAAATGCAGTGCACGCAACATTCAGATGTGACATTTCCTCCCAAGGCTTCAGTGTCTTTGAGCAGGATCAGCTCCCTCTGTGGTTCCTTGGGTGCTGACCTCTGAGAGGGTTTCCCCTCCCACAGCCAGCTCTGCAGCAAGACCTAGCCCCATTCCTTCTCCTGTTCTCCTGTGGAACCCTGGGGGTGGGAGGGTGGAGGGGTGTGAATATCTAAGGAGAAACCTCTCAATGCATTCAGATCAGATTTCTCTTTGTTCTTCAACAAAAGCATCAAAGGCAGAAAGTACGGTTTCTAAACAAAGAGAGAACTTTTAGAGGGCATTTGCAGGTATTACAAGTTTCCTCCCCTGGTTTCAGGTTCTTAGCCTATCCTGGGGAGAGGGAACTTGCTCAAAAGTCCATCAGTAAGTGATTCAGCCAAGTTCAAGCCCCAGTCCAGCTGCCCCGGAGCTCGTGTTCCTGCCTGCTCCATCAGTAGTCCCTGGATGGCAGAACCCTCTAGAGAGCTGGGCCCCTGCCCCAGACACATGTGGGAGCCCACTCATTTGTGTTTCTAATAAGATCCCAGGTGAGGCTGGTGCTGCTGGTCCTCACACCACGCTTGGAGACCCTGTGCCCCACACCAGTGGTCCCCCAACCTGAGGGAGAGCTCGTTAGGAGACCCGCCAAGCCCCAACCACTCCCAGGTGATTCTGATGTATGTGGCCCAAAGGTGACATTTGGAGGAAATTATACCTTGATAGCGGTAGCTACCAGGAAGGTACATCATAATTCCAAACAGCATGGGCAAAATAGAGTGCTAAATACAAGTTCAAAAATAATTGGAAGTGAAAGGCAAGGAACAAATCACTTTGAAAGGGCAGTGGTAGAAGCTAAAGATGCCTTTCGTGCAGAAGAGGCGTCTGAACTAGAGCGAGCTACATGATTTGCAGGGTCCAATGCACAGTGAAAATCTGTGGTCCTTTTTACCAAAATTAGGAAAAGCGTGACGCTAATGGTACTAAAATATAAAGCTTTTCCCTTTCTTTCTCAGTCTCTCGACTTGTCATGGTGTTTTTTTACTTGCTATTTGATGACATTCTAGGTAAAGAAAAATTCCAAAATTAAATTATGTGCATGAATTTTAGCGTTCATCTTTATATTGTGCAATGGCCAGTTTTAAATGCAAGTTTAAGAGCATCTAATTAACATGCAGAACGACACACATGACGCAACTCATATTTTGGAGCTCATACAGGTGAACGCTTCCCATTCTTACCAGGACACTGGAAATACTGCACAGAACAGTTAGTTAACTGGACTCTCTTAATTTCACTTCTTTTTGGAAGGATTTACTTATTGGGAGAGAGAGCAGGGGAAGAGACAGAGAGAGAGGGAAAGAATCCCAAGGAGACTCCCCGCTGAGCACGGAGCCCAACGTGGGGCGAGATCTCAGGATCCCGAGACCACGACCTGAGCTGACGTCAAGAGTCCGAGGCTCAATTGACTGAGCCCCCAGGCGCCCCTAATTCCACTTCCTGATATGCCCTCATTCTACCATCAGCTTTTCAATATGCCATAAATCATTTTCAGCTCAACTGGTTGGTTGATACAATACAGGTGGGCACCGTGGCACGGTGGCATGCGTGAGCAAGGGTATGCCAGCATCCCTTTGTTGTCCCCGTGTTTCAGGACACCACTGCCGTCTTTCTGTGTCGAAATGAGTTCCGGTTAGAGCAGAGTATGTGGCTTCTCCAAGCCATCTATCAGTGCCCTCCCTTGGTCGCAGAGATGACATCCTGACCTTGACCTCCCCTTGAACTGTCTTGCATCCTGGGCCCACCAGAATTCTGTGCTCATGAAACCTCTTGAACGCCAGGAGCCAATGGTACAGCAAGGGAGGGAGACACGCCGGCCGCCTGCCTCACGCACATGCTCCACTGTCCCATCAGGCTTCCCGTACAAAACACGAGCCCAACAATTCAAGGTTTAAGTACACCCAGAGCGAGAAGGCAAGCACAGAGCATGGAGTGCAGATGACCACAAAGCCCACTCCAACCTGGGTGTTTGAACGATGGGTCATAAAAGGGGAGCTTATAAGGGAGTCCCAGGCTGAGAGAATTGAGTGGGATGGACAGAGGGAGGTACACACTGGGAACCAGGAAAACGCAGGTGTACCTCGTGCTCTGTCTCAAGAGAGCCTTCCTTCCCGTTGGACTTCTGTCACAGTAGAAGGGACAGGGTTCTAGCTGGCTGGGTATAGTTTTTTCTCTTGAGAAAGGTGTTCCCAATAATAAAGCAAGGCAGTTTTTTTTTTTCTTTCTAATATTAAAAAAAAAGTTAAATTCATCCGTAAGAATAAAAATAAATGTGAGGTTATATTACATCATTATTTTATTTTTTTTCTCGAAACCAAGAAACCTTCTCATGAAAGTTATATATGTTATTGATCAGTGTAATAAAAGTATCAGGAGATAATTTTCAGCTTTTGATTGCCTAGAGCACATTTTAGTTTCTCTAATGAAATTATAAAGAAATATTTCCACTTGTTTGTTAGTTTTTTATATGAAACTGTGTTTATTAAATCATATTGTTATTACTTTTTCTCTCCCCTTGGTTATTACTGTGAAATACTGAGGGACAATGCCCAGCATGTTGGGAATAGTTTAGCAACAGAGCTAATATTTTATGAAAGAATAATATATCTTGACTTAAAATTACTATCATGCGAACTAAAATTAGACCTCATCTCTACTTGTGCTATCCAAACTAGTAGAAGATTCTTATCAAAGCACCATTATCTGACTTAATATAAAATACATTCACTTTTTGTCTCTAGAGTAGACATTGCATGTTGCAGATTAAAATAATATTGTGAGAGTTCGGTATTTAATTTTTCAATATAAATTTAAAATGTTAAAAACATCAACTACTTAGTAATGTGTAATTTATCTTTTAAGATACACAGTTCACATGTTGAGATTCAAAACCAATTTCTAATATTAGCAATGAAATATTTGAGATGAAAGTATATTTTGTAAATCTAAAACTTTTCATATTAAACTGAAATTATACAAATAATATATGAGTACTTTCTGTTGTAAAAAAATTAGTACTTTCTATTGTGTGTGTATATGTGTGTGAAAAAGTATTTTACAATGCTTTTTATTGTAAAAAAAAATACAAATAAGAAAGCAACTGATTTCTGTACATTGATTTTGTATCCTGTCATATTACTGAATTGCTGTATGAGTTCTAGTACTTTGTGGGTGGAGTCTTTTGGGTTTTCCATATAAAGTATCATGTCATCTGTAAAGAGAGAGTTTGACTTCTTCTTTGCCAATTCGAATACATTTTATCTCTCTTTGTTATCTGATTGCTGTTGCTAGGACTTCTAATACTATATTGAACAAGAGTGGTGAGAATGGGCATCCTTGTCGTGTTCCTGATCTCAAAGGGAAGGCTGTCAGCTTTTCCCTGTCGAGGATGATATTCGCTGTGGGTTTTTCATAGATAGATTTGATAAAGTTGAGGAATGTTCCCTCTACCCCTATACTTTGAAGCATTTTAATCAGGAACGGATGCTGTATCTGTCAAATGCTTTTTCTTCAGCAATTGAGAGGACCGTGTGGTTCTTCTCTCTTCTCTTATTGATTTGTTCTATCCCATTGATTGATTTGCGAATGTTGAAACATCCTTGCATCCCATGGATAAATCCCACCTGGTCGTGATGGATAATCTTTTTAATGTGCTGTTGGATCCTATTAGCTAGGATCTTGTTGAGAATCTTAGCATCCATATTCATCAGGGATATTGGTCTGAAATTCTCCTTTTTGGTGGGGTCTTTGCCTTGTCTGGGGATCAGGGTAATGCTGGCTTCATAAAAAGAGTCTGGAAGTTTTCCTTCTGCTTCAGTTTTTTGAAGCAGCTTCAGGAGAATAGGTGCTGTTTCTTCTTTGAAAGTTTGGTAGATTTCCCCAGGGAATCCATTAGGTCCTGGGCTCTTGTTTTTGGGGAGATTTTTTATCATTGTTTCAATCTCATTGCTAGATATAGGCCTATTCAAGTTGTCAATTTCCTTCTGATTCAGTTTTGGAAGTTTATAGTTTTCTTATAGTTTTTTTCTTATAGTTTTATAGTTTTCTTATACACTGATAATGAAAATACAGAAAAGGAAATTAGAGAATCGATTCCATTTACTATAGCACCAAGAACCATAAGATACCTGGAATAAACCTAACCAAAGAGGTAAAGGATCTGTACTCGAGGAACTGCAGAGCACTCATGAAAGAAATTGGAGAAAACACAAAAAGATGGAAGACCATTCCATGTTCATGGATTGGAAGAATAAACATTGTTAAAATGTCTATATTGCCTAGAGCAATCTATACTTTCAATGCCATTCCGATCAAAATTCCACGGGCATTTTTCAAAGAGCTGGAGCAAAAAATCCCAAAATTTGTATGGAATCAGAAGGGACCCTGAATTGCTAAGGAAATGTTGAAAAAGAAAAACAAAACTGGGGGCATCACCTTGCCCGATTTCAAGCCTTTACTACAAAGCCATGATCACCAAGACAATATGGTGCTGGCATAAGAACAGACACATAGACCAGTGGAATAGAGTAGAGAGCCCAGATATGGACCCTCAACTCTATGGGCAAATAATCCTTGACAAAGCAGGAGAAAATATGCAGTGGAAAAAAGGCAGTCTCTTCAATAAATGGTGCTGGGAAAATTGGACAGCTATGTGTAGAAGAATGAAACTCAACCATTCTCTTAAACCATATACAAAGATAAAGTTGAAATGGATAAAAGACCTCAATGTGAGGCAGGAATCCATCAGAATCTTAGAGGAGAACATAGGCAGTAACCTCTTCAATATCAGCCACAGCAACTTCTTTCAAGATATGTCTCCAAAGCAAAGGAAATAAAAGTGAAAATGAATTTTTGGGACTTCATCAAGATCAAAAGCTTCTACACAGCAAAGGAAACAGTCAACAAAACAAAGAGGCAACCCAAGGAATGGGAGAAGATATTCACAAATGACAATACAGACAAAGGGCTGATATCCAAGATCTATAAAGAACTCCTCAAACTCAACACACACAAAACAGATAATCATGTCAAAAAATGGGCAGAAGACATGAACAGACACTTCTCCAAAGAAGACATACAAATGGCTAACAGACACATGAAAAAATGTTCATCATTAGCCATCAGGGAGATTCAAATCAAAACCACATTGAGATACCACCTTACACCAGTTAGAATGGCCAAAATTAACAAGATAGCAAACAAAGTGTGTTGGAGAGGATGTGGAGAAAGGGGAACCCTCTTACACTGTTGGTGGGAATGCAAGTTGGTGCAGCCACTTTGGAAAACAGTGTGGAGATTCCTCAAGAAATTAAAAATAGAGCTTCCCTATGACCCTGCAATTGCACTACTGGGTATTTACCCCAAAGACACAGATGTAGTGAAAAGAAGGGCCATCTGTACCCCAGTGTTCATAGCAGCAATGGCCACAGCACCAAACTGTGGAAAGAACCAAGATGCCCTTCAACAGACGAATGGATAAGGAAGATGTGGTTCATATACACTGTTGGGTCGGCGGCTCTGGGAATGCAGGAGAAACAGTAGAAGTGACCGCCAGGCCTCCATCTTCCAGGCCCCCCCCCCTTTTCCTAACCCTTGACTCTCCTGCCATAAGGATGTATGCCCAGGTCACGTCTCCACAAGTAACCCGATACCTATGCAAGGAACCGTAACATCAGGACTCCCCCAACCCTCCAATCCCCGAATACCATACCTTATATGGCTGTGAACCTATGCCCTGTCTTAACCCAGATAAAAGACCCACTTGACCCCCTCCTGGCACGACTTCCCCGACTCTCCTCTCTGGAGTCTCGGAACCTCGCCCGAGGGCGCCTTTAATAAATCTTGCCTTGTGCCTACCTCACCTGGTGTCATGTTTATCTCACCTATAAAACCTTACATACACTATGGAGTATTATGCCTCCATCAGAAAGGATGAATACCCAACTTTTGTATCAACATGGATGGGACTGGAGGAAATTATACTGAGTGAAATAAGTCAAGCAGAGAAAGTTAATTATCATATGGTTTCGCTTATTTGTGGACCATAATAAATAACACAGAGGACATGAGGAGATGGAGAGGAGAAGTGAGTTGGGGAAAATTGGAGGGGGAGATGAACCATTAGAGACCGTGGACTCTAAGAGAAAAACTGAGGGTTTTGGGGTGATGGGGGGATGAGCCTGGTGGTGGGTATTGTGGAGGGCATGACTGCATGGAGCACTAGTTGTGGTGCATAAACAATGAATTCTGGAACACTGAAACGAAATTTTAAAAAATTAAAATAAAAAAATTTGAAATTAAAAAAATAGGGGTGCCTGGGTGGCTCAGTGGGTTAAAGCCTCTACCTTCCGCTCAGGTCGTGATCCCAGGGTCCTGGGATGGAGCCCCGCATCAGGCTCTCTGCTCAGCGGGGAGCCTGCTTCCTCCTCTCTCTCTGCCTGCCTCTCTGCCTACCTGTGATCTCTGTCTGTCAAATAAATAAATAAAATCTTTTTTTAAATTACAAATAATATATTAGTACTTTCTATTTTTTATAGATACAAATATTCTTTATATTTCTATCTATATTCTTTATAATACAAAAATAAATTGTAAAAAATATTACCTTCTATTGTAACCTGTACAGATAAATAGCAATCATCCCTGACACTCTTCTGGTGGTAACGATTATTACCAGTGTGACAGGTATACCTGAAAGTATTTTCTTTGTATTTATATCATAATGAACATAGGAAAATTTGTTTTTTTAAATATGAGTGATGTCATTTTGTGCTTGTTCTGAAGCTTGCTTTAATTTTATTTTTATGTTTTAAAGATGTATTTATTTGAGAGAAAGAGAGAGCATGAGTGGGGAGAGGAGCAAACAGAGAGAGAGAGAAAGAGAGAGATCCTCAAGCAGACTCCTTGCTGAGCACAGAGCCTGAGGCGAGGCTCAGTCCCAGGACCCTGAGTTCATGATCTGAGCCACTCAATCACCTGAGCCACCCAGGTGCCCCACTTACTTGAATTTTAAGCTCCCCAGGTCAGAGGTTTCTAAGCTGGTACACAAGCACAGACCTAACAGATTCTTTCTGACGGCCACCAGTGTTTCTTAGATGTTTGGTGGTTCATTTATTCCCCTCCTAGTGGTATTTTGGTTGTTTCCAATTTTTACTTTATATACAATGTTATAATGAGCCGCTTCGCACATGCTTCTTTGTTTACATGAAAATGTGTTCTCAGAGATACAAAGGGGGGAAAATGGAACTGACTGGTCAGAAGAGAAATACAAAATTTCTATCGATCCTGTCAAATTGCTCTCTAAAAAGACTTGCCACTTACACCCATGCTCCAATGTCCATGCCAAACCTTGTTATTTTGAATCTTTTTTTTTTTAAGATTTTATTTTTTTGACAGAGAGAAAGAGCACAAGCAGTGGGAGCAGCAGATGGAGAGGGAGGAGCAGACTCCCTGCTGAGTAGGGAGCCCGACGTGGAACTCGATCCCAGGACTCCAGGATCATGACCTGAGAGGTGAAGGCAGACGCTTAGCCAACTGAGCCACCCAGGTGCCCCTATTTTGAATCTTTTAAAACATTTGGAAATCTAGTGTGTGAAAACTCTTAGAAGTGCCAGGAGAGTCTAATATTCAAAAATATATAGTAAAATTAAGCATATCAACAGAGGAGAAAATCGTACACTACATGCTTCAAATGCATTTGATAAAATAGAGTTCCCTCTCTGTGATGGTCAATTTTGTCTGTCAGCTAGGCTATGATAGCCAAATATTTGGGCAAACATTATGCTGGACATTTCTGTGAAGGTACCAGGCTTCAGGGGAAAAGGATGGACCTCCCAAGAGAAAGGAGTTGTGCCTACAGCTGCCTTTGGGCTCTAACTGTGACCTTAACACTTTCCCAGTCTCCAGCCTCCAGGCTGGCCTTTTTCTTTCCATACACACATGCACGCATCTAGACAAACACGGAGACACACACATTCTCACATTACACCTACAGACAAACACAGAGACCAAAACAAAACAAAACAAAAAGCACCACCCACCCCCACATACACACACACACTTGCAGACACAAACACCCCCTCCACACCTTGACTATAGTATGTAAACTTCTGTGTACAAGCATGAGAAAGGCATTAGGTTTGGCAGAATACCTGGGTTTCATTTCTGCTTATGCCACTTACCAGCTGCCTGACCTTTGAAAATGATCGTTGAGCTACAGTTTCCTGCTTTCTAATAAGAATAATAAAATAAATAATAGCATCTTACGCTGGCTGATCATTTTTCAGCAGTCGCTCCCTGATGCATTACCACAGGGCACACAGTAAGTTTTAAGGGCTTACTTTTTAAGAAATAGATGTCTACACACACACACACACACACACACACACACACACACACACACTTCACTCACACTGGCCTTTTAGTCTTCCTTATTAAAATTTTATAGTCACTGAGAACTCCATGTGTGTTTTTAATGAGACTGTCAGCTATGAGACCATTCTTTGTCTATTTTTGGGTTGGTAGGAACAAGTATTAGTGTCCTCAGTCTTGTTTTGCATCTGTGTCGTATTTTTTTTTTCCCAAGCAAAAATACACCACCATTAGTATAAAAGGTAAAAAATAAACCATAGATATCTCAGTTCAAGGCAACATCAAGACTTCAGCTTGAGGGTACCCTAGTATAATGCTCCAGATTTCCAGAAGTCAGGCCCAAGGAAACAGCTGATAGATCTGACCACATAAGAAGTCATAACTTCTAAGTGATGAAAGACACCGTAAACTAAGTTAAAAAGACAAGCAACAAACAGGGATATTTGCAACACGTATAACAAACAAAAGATGTATATCCAACATCCATAAAGAGCTCCTACGATTTGAAAAAGACAAATATCCCGGTTTATGGGCTTGAGATATGAACACACAATTTACAAAAGAAAAGCAAAAATCCAATAAACACATGAAAAAATATTCAGCATTACCGGTATTTAGAGAAATGCAAATTAAAACTATAATGAGCTGTCTTTTTCTATCCCCATCACATTTGCAGAAATTTCAAAGCCTGACAATATATAGCAGCGATGAGGGTTGAGAAAACTGGTAGTCTTGCATATGGTCAGTGGGTGGGTAAATGCTGGCAAATCTATTGTGTTTTAAATGTATATATGTCCCTTGACCCCACAATTCTACTGTAGGGTTCCATTCTGCAGAAATACTCACCTATATGTGCAAATAATTTTCTAACAGGTATCCTTTGCACCATAGTTTGTATACAACAATACAACTGAAAAGTTCCTAACAACGAAGGAGAGTCTATGTAAATTTTGAGTCCCTCATTGAGTGGAATATTACGCTGACCGTAAAAAGAATCAGATGGATGTGGAAAGATTTCCCAAGGACATTGATTGTTGTGCCCATCCATAAATGACACATAGCATGTATAGATAATGGTGTCTAAATGCAGAGAACAAAATTAGAAGAACACACTTGACATTATTAGAACGAACAACATGGCATTACACTAGCTGACCATTTTCAACCTACGAATGGCAAGTGATAAAGCTTCAGCTCATATTAATAATGGTTATATCTGAGGAATGGAGCAGGACATGCGAGATATATTTAAAGGAGGGAATACTAGTATTATCTAAATCTTTACAGCGAGTATGAATGCATATATCATGAAGAATCATTTTTAATTTTTTATGATGAAAGTCAGCTTTAGCATATTCATTATGATTAATAAGGATCTGCTTTGTGATGTATGTTTGTAGGATTGATAACTGTGTGCCTGGTGTGGTCCGATGTGGGTCTGTATGTGTCTGTGTGATTCAAGAATAATCGTCTTACCAATCTTTCAAAATTTACAATGGGTCAGGACAGTCCTAAGAATTTCACGTATATTAATTAAGTCACTTAATCATCACAATAATCTGAGATGCTATTAGACCCAGTGTCCAGGGGAGGGGAGAGCTATTAAATACCCATAAGGTCAAGGCTCCATCCTAGCCAGATGAACGTGCCCAAGGTCGTAGCACGAGTATACAGCTGGGATTTACACCTGAGCAGTCTAAGCCCAGAACAATGGTTATGGTCACTGTGTACCCGGGAGTTTAGACCTTCCCTACACTGCGGCCCCAGTTTGAAACAACAGCTTCAATATGGTAACTACTTACATCTCCCAATGGCTATGCTGCCACTGAGATCATAAATCATTCTAGGCTTGCCACCAATTAAGACCCTTTTTAACTCTTTCCTTCCCAGGATCCCATGTTTTAAAAGATTCTTCCTCTAATCTGCATGTAATAAATGGTAAAGCAATTCCATTTATCTTATTGTTTTCCCCTCTTTTCATTAGCATCCCGAAATAGACAATGCAGTGGAATATTTAAAGATGTTTTTAAATGAAAGAGCTGTTCATAGAAAGAGGTTTAAGGCAGTGGTGTCCAAGGTAGGGATGAATGCATTGCTGGGGATACATGGCCCTATCTGGAGGTATTTTTGGTTCTCACAACTAAGGTAGCTGCTACTGGTATCTTGTGGGTAGAGGCTAGGGATGTTGCTAAGCTTCCTCTCTACAATGCTTAGGACAGTCCCCTGATAAGGAGTTATCTGGCCCCAAATATCAACAGTGTTGAGGTTGAAAATCCTGGCTTAAGGTAATAGACAAGAAATAGCGAGGTGCCCAGAACCCAGCAACCAGGAAACCATGAACAATCCTGGGCCTGAAGAGGAGGACAGGACAGTGATGGAGGAGCCCCACTGAGTTTGGAAGCCATGGAACGCGATGTTGCCCAACAGAAGTTTTGCTCAGAAAGGGAAGCAGCCATTTCCAGGACAATGCAAAGAAGGTGGCCGAGTGAGAAGGAATAAATACGTTGTTTTTCTCCCTCCACCCTGTGCTCTTTCATTGGCCAAATCAACTCGAATCCAGAGAGCAAGCAGTCTGCTGGGGTTGGTCTCTCAGGGCAAGAGCAGGACAGAGAAGCGATGGGAACAGAACTTAGGGAGCAGGAGATGGGAGAAAACAGAAAAACCAGCATGATTCAAGTAATGGTCCCAATTTTCAATAAGGATCCATAAGGACTTAGTGTTATGGACTGAGGGTTTGCGTCCCCCCAAGATACGTATGTCATGTTGAAACCCTAACTCCCAATGTGATGGTATTAGGGGGTGGGACCTTTAGGAGGTGACTGGGTTTGGATGAGACCAAGAAGGCGGAGATCCCATGATGGGATTAGTGTCTTGAGAAAAGAGCAAACGCTTTATCTGTTTATATCTTTCTCTCTCTCTCCATCAAGAGGCCAGTGGGCAAGCCAGTCAAAGAGCTCTCACCAGGACCTGAGTCTGCTGGTGCCTTGATTTGAACTTCTCAGCCTCCAGACCACGAGAAATAAAATTCTATTGTTTAAGCTACCCAGTCTGTGATATTTTCTTACAGCAGCTGGAGTAGGCTAAGACACTAAGGAAGTAGTAAAATCAGTTAAATCCTGGCCAGGCTATGAGGCTAGTGAAGCAAGGAGTGGATAAGCAAACCAACTCTGGGCCATAGCTACTGTCCTGCCCTTCATTTGGGATGCTGGGCACGTGAGACCCGTCCTGAAAGCATGCTGCTGAAGCACTGTCACTCTCTAATTCTGGCTCCAACACCTCCATCAACGCCACTGATCCTTTATGTTCCACAAATCCAGTCAAGTGCCAATCAGAGCTTCTGACGTGGACATTAGGTGGGTATAACTCCCATCAAAAGCATCGGAGAGCCACCAATTAGTCATGGCTCCTTTCAGGCTCTAAAAATTTCAAAAATAACTCATCACCATCTTCACGGGCACGCTGGGAGCTTTTGAAACAGCATGAGCATCTCCTCATTCCAGAGTTCCCAGAACTTTCTGTCAGGTGCCACGTCAAACCGGAAACGCAACCTCAGCTGTTGGGCGTAAGAGTGTCTTTCTCCAAACGTAATGGGGTGGGGTGATTTATAATACCACACCCGTGCTCTGTGTTCAATATTTAGAATGGTTTTAACTCTTAAAAACTTGAGCGTCCTTACAGTAGGGAATAGATCTCCTCAGAGGCTTGGTTTGTACCTCAGGGGCTCAAGAGAAAAGGAGAATGAGGAAACTCAGGGCATATAAGAACATTTCTTTTTTTTTTTTTAATTTAATTTATTTATTTGACAGAGAGATCACAAGCAGGCAGAGAGGCAGGCAGAGAGAGAGGAGGAAACAGGCTCCCCGCTGAGCAGAGAGCCCGACGTGGGGCTCGATCCCAGGACTCTGAGATCATGACCTGAGCCGAAGGCAGCGGCCTAACCCACTGAGCCACCCAGGTGACCCTATAAGAACATTTCTTAAAGGAAATGACCTTTGATAGCATCCTGGTGGATGTGGAGAACTTGTGGGGGACAGGATGTGTTTTGCTTGATAGAAGAGATGTGATCATTCTGGAAGAGCTTCTGTACAGGAGATGTTTGGAGCAACCTGTGCCATCATGAGAGGCAACAGTTAAGAGCACCTACTCTGGAAACTTCCCAGTCTCAAAGCCTTGCCCTACCACTTACTGGAAGGGGGCTTTAGTGCTTCTGTGCCTCAGTGATCTCATCTGTCTGGGTAGTAACAGTAGCCTACTGCCTTATTTCACAGCTGAGGGGCCCTGAGACCAAGAAAGAATAAGGGTCTTCTTCCACTTCCTACAGCTGAGAAGCAAGAAGGCCAGACCTCTCCCTGAATGCCACCTGTTTTGGAATTCTGCGGGCTTTCCTCTCTGACCAAACACACCGCCTCTTTCTCCTTTGGGCTGCGACAAAGTACGTGTTGCCCCAGATTCCACAGAGGAGGAAGCACAGCTTCATTCTACTTTTTTCCCACCCTCTGGCTGAAACAAGCAATTTCACTGCAGAAAATTGTATTGCTGTTACCCAGCCTGATGTTGATATTGGATATCTCAATCATTCCATAGCAAGGAGGTCTCGATGTGACTGAGGTTCTATTCCTTTCTTCTCTTAAAATGATTTTTCTACCTTAGAGTTGCTTCCATTTCACAAACCTGGCAAATAACAGTCACAACGAAAACAGCTACCACCATTGATTAAACACGCTGTTTGCTAAACACCCTGTATGCTGAGCACTTTATCTGCATTCTCTCATTTAACCACCGTGCCAAGTTATCATCCCATGCAGAGCCGTCAGATTAGGGACAAAAGGGCTATGCTCCTTGCCCAAGTTCACACAGCAGTCAGCTCAGGAGTGGCAATGCGATCCAAAGTCTGTCTGAGTCTCCACACTCCTTTTCTTCTGAATTCCTGATGTGCTTCTCAAAACGTTCCATAAGCTGATTAAGAATGAGGACAGTTGACGTCATCAGCCAGAAAGACCTCAAACTCCATTCCACACTGTGAGATTATTTTGCACAGTAAAATCTGCTCTTCTTTTAAGCCAAAGTTGATGTAGAGATGGTTGACTTGCCCAGATTCAAAATGCCTCACTTTCTCCCATATAACTTTTCATCTCCCACCCTTCCTATCCTGGGAAACTGAGGCACGCAGTTTAAAACAAGCAAAATGCTTGTTTTGCGTATTGATGGGCTGTGTTCATGTAGACAGAAATAGGATCATTGGTACCCATGTTAGCATTGTTGTGCTGTCATATGATCTCTTGATTGCGATAGAGATAAAAACATATGAAAAGAATTTAATATGGTATCCTCTTGTCAGACTGGAGACCAACCTAGTTAGTTTAAAACACTTTCTCTAAGAAATACGGTCTATTCTCTCTCAGTCAAGTTGGACTTGGCTATACTATGGGAAGAAAAAGACCCCAGGGGCTTAAATAACCAAAGTTTATTTCTCTCTTATGTTATATGTCCATCCCAGCTCTGGGTCATCCTGATTCCAGGACCCAAACGGACAGATCAGCCGTAATCTGGAAGATCACCAGTTTTCCAGACAAAGGGAAGAAAGCCCCATTTTATAGCACGAGTTGAGTGCTCTGACCTTACAAGGACTTACAATTCCTTAGCTGGAGTGACCCATGACCCCCCACCCATCCCAGAGAAGATGGAAAGTGACAGACGTGAAGTGCTGGGAAACGCTGTTGACCAGCCCCAGTGACCACCACAGTTACCCAAGTGTAGGGAACTTGCATTCATCACGGGGTGGCTGGGCTGGTGTTTGGATCCACGAACCCTAAGCTGAACCAACAAAGCACATGTTCCAAAGTGAAACAATCCAACAATGACATGTTGGTTGGAAAATGGATGGGATGTAAGAGAAAGCATGAGATACTCCTATCCTTGTAGCCTACAGTGCATTTTTTAAAAAGAATCGAAGTTGATTGTAAGTATGATTTCTAAAGTATCAAAACATGGTATTGAATAGCATGCGATGATATATATATATGGTGATATTTGGTGATATATATATGGTGATACACACACTTCTATAACTGATTTATTTACCGCGATTTATAGGGAAACTGAGGCAATTATCCAGATAATTTAAAAACAAAGGCATCCTGGATCCATTATCTGCACCTCTGAGATGAATAGGATTTTTTTTTTTTTTGCATTTTATTTTTTAAGACTTTTTTAAAGAGCAGTTTCAGGTTGACAACAAAACTGAGAGGGAGGTACAGAGATTCCCTGTATATCCCTGCCCGCACAGATACTCAGCCTCCCCCATTACGAGCATCACCTGCCAAGACTGTGTGTTCTTCACCCCAGGTGAACCTACGGGCATGCATCCCCATCCCCCACCATCCAGAGCATACGTAATGGGTCACTCTTGGTGTCGTACGTTCTGCGGGTCTGGACAGATGTAACGATGTACCTCCGGCATTATAATATCACAGAGTATCGTCACTTCCCTCCAAATCCTCGGTATCCTGCCTGCTCTCTGCCCGTCCCCTCCACCCCCAGCAGCCACTGATCGTGCTGTTACCTCCAAAGTTTCTACCTCTTCCACCATGTCAGAGTTGGAATCCTACAGCATGGAGCGTTTCCAGATCGGCTTATTTCACTTAGTAATACGCAGGTAAGGACCCTCCATGTCTTCCCATGGCGTGATAGCTCATTGTTTCTGGCGCTGAGTCATCCATACCCCATTGTCTGGACGGACCACAGTTTATGGATCGATTCACCCACATCTTGGTTGCTTCCACATTTTGGCAGCTGTGTATCGAGCTGCTATCAACATTCAGAGGCAAGTTTTTGTGTGGACCTAAGTTTTCACCTCCTTTGGGTGGCTACCAAAGAGCACGATGGCTGGGTCGTGTGGCAAGAGTATGCTTCGTTGTGTGAGAAGGTGCCAAACTGGCTTCCAAACGGAAGCTGTTCCCCCAGCAGTTAATGAGAGTGTCTGATGCTCCACATCTTACCCAGCATTGGGTGTTGGCAGTGTTCTGGATTTTGGCCATTCTGCTAGGTGTGCCGTGGTATCTTGTTGTCATTTGCATTTCCTTGGTGACATATGATTCAGAGCCGTCAACAGTTTTTAGAGTCATAAAAACTCAGACAGTTTCCTCAAATGCCTCAAAGTCAGTCTGCGGTGGCAAACACAGCATAGGAGTGACGTCTTGATGTGGCTTGGGGAAGGTGCATGGAATCTAGAACCTGAGTAAATCGGTAGCTTATGAAACAATACCCTATTCTTGGGACCAGGTCTCCTACAAAAGTAAGACATTTGGGCAAAACATTCTGATGCCATCAAAGGCCAATTTCCGATCTTAAGGCTTCTGCATGTTAAAGTAAAATGAAAAAATGTCAGAAGGTAACAAAAATGACAGTAAATCTTGTCATTTTAAACATGCAAGGGTTCCTGGGTGGCTCAGTCGGTTGGACGACTGACTCCTGATCTCAGCGCCCTGGGAATGAGCCCCACGTCGGGCTCTGTGCTCAGTGGGGAGTCTGCTTGAGGATTCTCCTCTCCCTCTCCTTCTGGCCCTCCCCAAGCTTGCTGTCTTGCTCGTGCACTCTCACACTCTTGGTCTCTAAAATAAATAAATAAATGTTTAGAAAAATTTTTAAAAATTTATGCACAATGTGCCTATCTGTGATACATTTTTTTAAAGATTTTATTTATTTGGCAGACACAGATCACAGGTAGACAGAGAGGCAGGCAGAGAGAGAGGAAGGGAAGCAGGCTCCCTGCTGAGCAGAGAACCCGATTCGGGGCTCGATCCCAGGACCCTGGGATCATGACCTGAGCCAAAGGCAGAGGCTTTAACCCACAGAGCCACCCAGGCGCCCCACTGTGATACATTTTTAAATGTATAGGATTCCTAAAGCTGAGATGCCCTTCAACAGAGGAATGGATAAAGAAGATCTGGTCCACGTACACAATGGAATATTACGCAGCCACCAGAAAGGATGAATACCCAACTTTTGCATTGGCGTAGATGGAACTGGAGGGGATTCTACTAAGTGAAATAAGACAAGCAGAGAAAGACAATTATCACATGATCTCACGCATATGTGGAACATAAGGAATAGCACAGAGGACCACAGAGGAAGGGAGGGAAAACCGAATGGGAAGAAATCAGAGAGGAAGACAAACCGTGAGAGGCTCTGGACTGTGGGGAGCAAACTGAGGGTTACAGAGGTGGCAGGGTAGGAGGGATGGGGTGACCAGGGCATGGGCATTACAGAGGGCATCTGTGGTGATGAGCACTGGGTGTTATACGCCACCAATGAATCACTGAACCCTACATCAAAAACTAATGATGTGCTATATGCTGGCTAACTGAACATAATGAAAACAAAAACAAACAAAAAGTTACAGAATATCTATGTGTTTTTAACCCCTAGGGCACCACAGACAGTGCGGTCAACATGGGACGCATTAGAATTGTGGACCCTCCAGGCCCGCTGGCTCCTCCTGTGGCTTCGTGTCCAGTGTCACCCAGAGCCGGCAAACACCTGGGCTTGACGCCCGTCGTGAACGTGCAGCCCTTCCCACACACCCAGTCCAAGGAAGACCTAGACTGCGATTCCCCTATTCAGGGATCAGTAGTGACACTAGGAGGGAACTGGATTCACTTTCAGATCTGAAAGCCCAGTGTCCTTCCTCTCCTGGAAAGACACTTCCCGTTCTGCCTTCTTCCGACCAGGCCCTGCTGAGCTGCTGAAATCAGTTCTGCAGGGAGACCAGAGGGGCCGGGTGGAAGCGTTCTCTGGGGCTTCCGAGGCTGTCACACAAGCTCTCTGTCATCAGGAAAGGAAGCAGAGATGATTCAGGGGACGCAGGCTTTCAAAAGCACATGGATGAGGCTGCCTTGCTGACCCTGACGGCAGCTAGGGAAGAGTGGAGGGGTAGGCTGGGAGGTGGGGGTGTCTGTGAGCTGGCCTCAGGGCCCTTTCACTGCCCCGGGAGCTGTTTATAGCACGTCCCTCCCAAGTCCCCAAGCTCTCAACCTGCCTTTGTCACCTAGAAGGCCCTTTACCTTGTGGTTGTTACTCTAGCATAACTCACCCATCCCGACCCACACAGAGTCATACTTACTTCTTAAAGCAAAGAACTGCTTATCCACTTAAAAACCCCCTGCCTGGGTGTGTGGGTGTGTTCTGAGAGAATTTACCATAAGGCACAAGGCACAAGGGTTCAAATCACAACAGGAACTTACTGCTGCTGAATTTCTAGAGAATTAGTTAAGGACTACGGCTAAGCACTATTTCTGGAGTTCTAAAGAGATACTGTCATAAAGGACCCACCTCATAGAATTGCTTTGAGAACCAAGTGAGAACACCTGTGGGGAAACCATACGGGGATGAGGAAACCGCTACAGCCCATCCAGCATCCTCCAGAGTCAGACTAAAGACAGCCTTAGCCATTCAGCTACAGGAGGTCCCTGGGTTGAATTGAAGCCTGGTTTGAAACCCACCACTCCACACCGAAGCAGACAGATGAACCCCGCGGAAAGCCCCTTCCAGGCTAAGGTGCCCTCAGGGGCAAGACCCTCGATTCACCCGCCTCCCAGTGGCCAGCCCTGTTTCTGGCTCACGGGTGACAAGGGGCGTCCGGTGAATTAACAAGCGTTGAAGGCATCTGAGACACAAGCCACCGCCCTCCCTCAGCGCTCAGAGGAGCGTGAGCCCATGAGGAAGGCTGTTTGGAAGCAGGTCTGCAGTTCCTGGTGTTAACATGAGTCAGAACAGGGGTCGGAGCAAACGAACGGCAGCCCCAGGGAAGGGATAGGGAAGTGAGTGAGAGGCTGACCCGCTGTGTGCACACATGACCTTGACGTGGAGATCCCTTAAATGCTGCCTCCCAGGTGCCTCCCTGCCTTAGCTGAGCTGGGTGCCCGCCCTGGGCTGCCGTGTATGTGACCAGCTTTAACCCTGGGGCTTCTCAGAGGAGTGATGCCAACTCAAGCCTAGTGGGCCACCTCACACTTCCCCAGATGGCTGAGCTGCGGAATATTAGCGCTACTGAATATTGATCAGTGCACAGTTTTACTTACTTCAGATAAGTAAGCAGATCAGTGATGTGTGTCCCCTGGGCCAGCCTCACTTTTAAAATGAAGTGTTTTCTGTTTTTAAAAAATATATTTTCAGGGGTGCCTCGGTGGCTTAAGCTGTTAAGCGTCTGCCCTCGGCTGAAGTCATGATTCCCAGGTCCTGGGATCAAGCCCCGTATCAGGATCCCTGCTCAGTGGGGAGCCTGCTTCTCCTTCTCCCTCTCCCACTCCCCCTGCTTCTGGTCCCTCTCTCACTGTGTCTCTCTGTGTTAAATAAATAAATAAAATCTTTTTTTAAAAAGTGTATTTTCAGATTGGCAGAATGTTTATCAAATCTGGGGGATGGGAATGTGGGGACTCAGTCCGCTATTCTCTTTTATTTGAGGTATGTGCAAAATTTCAAACAAGGCCTTCAAAAACTAACCTAAGCTTTCTCTAAATAGCCTCTGTTGCTTTAACCTATTTTCCAAGACGTCAAACAGCACAGATGACCTCTGACCCATATTATCCCAAGGCAGCTCCAAATCATCAAATTCACAAGACGCACAATAGTACAGAATTTTCTCTGACCACCTTCCCCGCCCTCCGCCCCCCACCCCGTCCACCCCATATCATGAACAATACAATAGGTAAATAAAAATGAAATTTTATGTGATATTCTCAGACCCTCGGGGAGAGTAACTTCACACGTGAGAGCAGCACTGAGATGCTGGTAATCGGGGGGAAGGACATCTCCCATGAAAAACACACTTCCCTACACGAGGGATTGAAACTTTTGCCTTGTCAAGATGGCACCTTGCCTAAGCCAGAGACTTCAGGGCCACCTGTAAAGGAATCCACAGTAAGGAGAGAAGGCCAAGTTCAGTCCTTAATTCACATGCGCACTCAATGTGATGTTCTTTATTTTTCTACCACATCATCTGATTTATTTCAAGTCCCCTTTATGCTAGAAGAGCATAAAGTCAATCATGGTCTATTGGGAGAGTTTCCTTTTCCCTGAGGCCCTGGGGGAGTGGGAGAGAGGGGTGAACGGGATCACTGGGAAAGGAGCGTCGTCTCTGGGTTGACATCTGCTGAGACATTCCGGTTCCTGCCAGAGCAGTCACTGGGCCGCCCCTCAGCCCCACAGAAAGGCCTCTGGGTGCAGCTCTGTCAGCTACGGCTAAACTTCCCGGGGGGAGCAGGGGCAATTCAGGGACTCCAGCACCGGCGAGGCTGTGTAAGACCCCAGGAACCTCAACATACCACACAGGCGGCCACTTTTCTGGGGCCTGGCCTTTTGCCTTCAAGTGCTACTCAGGGCAGGGAGGCGCAAAGTCTCTTTGTTCTCGAGTTTTCCCAAAGAACTGGAGGTTATCCCATCCCCCAGGCTAGTGACAGGGGCAGCCCAGTGCATCCCGGCTTCCCCTCCATCTTCCTCCCACCCTCCCCCGTAAATTCGGGGAGTCATGAGCTACTCTAGAGGTAAGATGCCTTCCCCTAACTTACCAGGTATTAATTAGTCCAAATCTATTGTTTATGCCTTAAGTCCCCTCAAGGCTAGGCTTTTGGAACTCAAAGCCTTTTTTTTTTTTTCCTGTTTTTGCAATAACACCAACTCTCCATGACAAGGAACACCTTAAACTCGGCTTGAAACACAGAACGGCCACGGGGTGGCAGGGGAGCGGACGGCAGCAGGGAGGCGAAGGGGTTCTCTGCCTTCCTGCAACTCAAAATTCCAGGGGCCTCGGCTCACCGTCAAAGCCCTTCATCCCTCCACTAGTCCTAGGGGGAGTCCTAAGGTGGGTCTCACGGTTGTTCCTTCTCCCGCTAACTGCCAGCTCAGGCCATTACAACGGGTGCTTGAGCCGCTTCCTTCTGCGGCCGGAACCCGCAGCATCCTGGCTGCCCCGTCTGTGAAGGCCTCCCTGCCTTCTGGACGTCCCCGGGGATTTTAGAGAAACGGTGCTTTTAGCTTGTCCTCACTGGTTAACTTCGTTGGCCTCGAGCCCATGGGGCTGGTGCAGGGGGTGATCAGAGTGACAGACGTGGCTCCTGTCCCCCAAAGCCGTTCCACTTCTGATGCTCCAAGCACGCGGCTCCCACAATTTCCAGCCACCATTGGGCTGAACCTTGTCCAGTGGACTCCTGGGTTCTGCAGGCAGAGAAGCCCCTGGTGGGTCTGCCCCCCCCTCCCAGGCCCCCTGGACGTGCTCAGATTCGAATCCTAGGGCAGGGATGGCCAAAGTTCTTAAGCTGAGACCCAAATTCTGCCCCCCCTCAGGTTGATACTGTAAGGACCTATTTAGCCAGAGCGACTCCATCTTGGTTAAAAAGCCATTCGTTGTTTGTGCAGTAAAACTTAAACTGACCCTACCCCCCCCCCCCAAAAAATGAACTTACTTAGAAGCAAGTCTGGAAAACCAGTAAAATATGGTCGGCCAGTTCCTGATAACAGAGCCCGGAATGCAAGGACGAATCAGGCCAGGTGGAGACATCCAATCAGTAAAAGTACACATACTGTCTCCCTAACCACCAAAGAATGTAAACTCTGCCTTTTGGGCTCCAACCTTGAGGGCCGATTCTGACCAGAGTAATAGGTTGGTTCAAACAGCTACTATAGGGTAAACCGTAATTCAACTGGCCACCTGGGTGTGACCTAACATGACTATGCAACTTTCTCTGTGTGTTACAATCTCACTGGCCATCTATGTGTGGCCAGGGTTTTGCTCTATAAAAGGTAGTCTGTAAGATGGGGAGGGGTCGCTCTCTTTGGAGACGGCCCTGGCCGGTCAGTCTGACTTCTAGTGCTTAGCATAGAATGAAGCTTTGCATAACTTTAACTTTGTTTCAGTCTTGTTCCTCTGGCAGATCAGTCTAACTTCTAATACTTACCATAAAATAAAGCTTTAAATAATTTCACTTTGTCTCAGTCTCGTTTCGTTTAATAACGGACCTAACAGATCTGTGTCTGATCACACCGCATAAATACGGACAGCTGGCACTCCCCAACGGCCAGGACTCAGGAACGCGGTCTCTATGGGCAGACACCATCTGCTATTACCACCTCTGCTCCAAACTCGGAGACTCGGGGGGACAGGTGTGCGAGGACATCCACACCCCAGACGCTAGATCCCTTCTTCCCCTCACGGGCAGTGCAGGCCTCGTGCACATAGCCCTCCCATTCTCTTCCCAGAGAAATCCCTTAGGAAACAACATTTTGAAATCTTTATTCTGAAAATACAGAACCCGTTATGTGAGGACATTGCAATTCTCCTTGTCCCTCAGTGATGGCTGGGGTCTAATCCCCAGAACCTTCTGTGAAAATGGCAAAAGGGCCGTGGCAGGTGTGGTTAAAGTAAGAGCCTTGCACTGGGGAGATGATCCCTGGATCCCCGTCATCCAGGGGCCACCATGAAAGGACGCAGGACACACCAGAGTCCGGAGGAGGCAATGCGGGGCGGGGAGCCGAGATCGGTGTGATGGGGCCACGAGCTTAGGAACGCTAACAGCCTCCGGAAGCCCGAAGGGAAAGGAATGGATTGATTCCAAAAGGAATGAGTCCCGCCGACACCTTGATGTTAAGACTCATTTTCAGACTTCTGGCTTCCAGAACTTCCACACTTCCCAGACTCTAAGTTCGTGGTAACTTCTTACAGCGGCCATGGGGAACAAAAACATGCTTCTCACCCGGGGTTAGCACAGGGTTCAGAGCCTGTCACAAGGCAGGAGAATCAGTGGACTCGCGGTGGGGACTTGTGCCTCGTTTTACTGTATAGCACTGTGGCTGTCGGAGAGAAGCTGGCAGCTGTGTCTCTCATCGGGGAGATACTGGGGACCAGCTCGCCTATGCCTATTACTGGTTGTGCACGGAAAGGTAAGCTTCCCACCACGTGGTGGATAGCGCTCTAAACCTAGACTCTGCAGACAGCCTTGAACCCTGGTTCCCTGGGCTAGCCAAAGGATTCAGGGCAGTAATGTCATCTTTATAAAATGGGGGCGCTCGTGAGCTAAAAAGAGAGTGAAAATTAAGATAAAGGATTTAACATCCCATTAAGACCTTTGCACGCAGGAGGGGCGCCTGGGTGGCTCAGTGGGTTAAAGCCTCTGCCTTCGGCTCAGGTCATGATCTCAGGGTCCTGAGATTGAGCCCCGCATCGGGCTCTCTGCTCGGCTGGGAGCCTGCTTCCTCCTCTCTCTGCCTGCCTCTCTGCCTACTTGTGATCTCTGTCTGTCAAATAAATAAAATCCTAAAAAAAAAAAAAAAAAAAAAGACCTTTGCACGCAGGAGATATTCTTAAAGATAAAAATACGGCTTAGCCTTTGTAAAAGATTCTAGTCACTGGCGTTTCCTGGCTGTTTGGATTTCAGATGAATGGAAGTTTACCGAACTTGGCCTCGGGTTTTCTTTTAAGGAGCTCAGATCTCATCGAAAGCTTTGGACTCCGAGTGGAAGGCCCCTTCCAGCCCCGCCATTCTGGAATTCTGAATGTCGGTCTGCACGATGCAAAAATATAGTCCCATTAATTTCTCTCGTGGCAGACAGACAGGGACCAAAAGCCCAGGGAGGAAGCTGGAGTTGCTCAGGTATGAAGGATGGCATGGGCCAGCATGGGCTCCTGCGTGAGAGTGTTTTATTAGCACATTCTTTATTCATGTGTTCATTACACATGTAATCATGGAGCGAACACCGTACAGGCCAGGAGCTGTGCTCGGCCCTGGGAAGGAAGGACTAAGAGTGCTTAGGGACAGGAAGAATTATAAAAATGGACGAGACCAAGGTTCCTGACCTCAGTGACTTCATAGTCAAGAGCAGGAGACAAAAACGTAACCTACACCAGCCCCAAAATGTCCCTAAGTGCACTTTCCTGAGCTCTCCAGTGAGGTCACAGTACATTTATACCCACATCTCATGGATTTACAAGGATGCACCTACTCACAAGACATTCGACCCCTTTCCAAGTCCCCCAAGAGCTCCAAGGGTCTCCAGGGATTACTCCTGTGCACTGGACAGCATTCTGGGCTTGCTAGGGGCTGCCACTCCCCACAGCGACTCCACAGGATGCAGGCCACGCCTGTGGTCACTAAAGCCGGAGGTGGAGCCCCTCCATACTTCATTGACATGGCTACCTTTGGAACCGACTTGCACCCCAGGACTTGTGTGGCCATCTAAACCTTCCCCCATTTTCTGGAAGTTTCTATGGCTTCCATTTTCCTTACCCACTTTGTTTACCCTTCAGGCGCCTCCAAGGCCCTCGTCCACATTCCAGCTGGGGAGCCCGGCTACTTCTCCTGTCTCCAAAGAAATCTAGGCACATGGAGAACACCGTGTCCTCCCTCCCTCCCTCCCTCCCTCCCTTCCTTCCTTTCCTTCTGTGGATTCAAGTGTCAGTTGTGTGATCAGGAAAGGATAGAGTGGGTTTCAAAGGAAAACACTTGCAGAGAAATGTCCTTCCACTGTCCACTGGCTCAATACCCCTCTCCCTTGTCCCTCTCGTAAGCCATCAGGCAACCCACACCCATCTCCCACCCCCACAGGGCTGTTGCACTCACACTTGGGTGTGCTGGAGGCTTCATTCCCACTATAGGTATCTATCAAAGTATTTTCCTGATAAAGATTCATGGAATCAAGGGAAGGCACCGAGTCTGGCATGTGAAATTCTTGGATATGGAAGAAATCTAGTCCCGAACGTGTCTTTCATTTCCTAAAGCACCAGCATATACTCTTTCTGTTTCCAGGGTCAGTCTTGGAAACACAGGAGGAAGGACACAAGGAGGATGTCAGCCTCACAAGCCAGCAGCGTGGTACGCCGAGTTGCTGCTGTGTGTGTCATTGAGGTTGGGGACAGGGCTGGGCAGGTGCACCTGCTCCCTGTAGTCACAAATCGGACACAGCGGGACCCCCAGTAGACCCAAAGCAGGGAGCTCTTTCATCTTGAGGATTCTGTGTTTCAAAGTATTCGTCATGCACCAGATGTCACTAAAGGAGGCTTTTTTGGAAACAATCTGACTTAAAATAATGAGGCTTCGATTGTTGCTAAGAGCTCAGGGGATAAAAACAGGCGAGGTGGATTTGCCCTGAAGCTAAAGCAGCACAAGCTTCAGGGCCTGTCACTTGCACAGGTTTTTTGTTTTTTGGGTTTTTTCTTTTCAGGGCGCTGTCCCTAATTTTGTATTTGTAATTTTATGTTTATTCCCTTTAAAGAAGACTCCAGAATTACTAAGTTTCGGGTTCCATGAAACCAACCACCACAGGCCATCACCTGGCCATAGATAGGTGCACACACATGCTGTCACTGGACCAGCCCTTGCAAAATCAGGACACGTAAAAGCTGTGTGGCTGACATCCTGCTGTCCCCTCCCATTTCAGTGCCCGTGGCCTTGTGTCTTAGAATTCTCTGAGCTCCCACCGAACAGACGCCACCTCCCTACTAGGGGCGCTCAGCTGCCTTTCCCATCATCCAATCTAGCTGTCTGCAAACTGGGGCCCCTTGGGTCAAATCTGGCCCACCTCCTGTTTTGCTAGGAAAAAACTTCTAGTGGAATCCAGCAACACTCCTTCGGTTCACGTGTCAGTTATGGCTGCTTCCGTGGGGCAGAATGGAGTAGTTGCCACCGAGACCAAGCCGGCCCTGAGCCTACAATATTTACCTCTCTGGCTCTTACATTTGATCTCGTCCCC
>NW_019154117.1:7692023-7715967 GCF_002288905.1 Enhydra lutris kenyoni
TCCCCCCCCCCCCCCCGCCTGCCTCTCTGCCTCCTTCTGATCTCTCTCTCTCTGTCAAATAAAGAAACAAAATCTTTAAAATAAATAAATAAATAAACAAAGCAGCTCATGCCCTCTGCTCTTGCTCCCCCTGAACTTTAAAACGAGACACTGCTCTTCATGGGGCCACCCAAGGCTTTACGTGGTCAACCTGTGAACCTGATTCCCTGATCAGGATCCCTGTCTCGCCCTTGTCACTGTGACCTTCCCATTCTGGAGGCACCCTGGGTGTCCAGCCTCTGGGTCTTTGAACGTGCTGCTTAGTCTTTCTGGAAGCCTTTCCCTTCCTTTCTTGCAATTCGCACCTCAACCCAAACATGGTCTCCTCAGAGGGGCCTTCCTTATCAAATACTGACCCCCCCCCTTTGGTCACTGCTGGTTACATGCCCTGGTGTCTCTTTTTTATAGCCCTTGCTCGTTGACTTGTTTGCCATCAATTTTCCCAGGAGAATGTGAGCTTCCCTGGACCAGACCCTTGTCTGCCTTACTTGGTGTTAGAAAGGACCTGGAACAGAGAACAGCGACCCAGGAAATACTTGTTGAACAAGTGAATGAACAGAACGGCTCTGCCTTAATGGGGGGATTCCGAAAGCTGAAAAGAATCTCCTTTAAGAGAGGGATTTCAGGCTTGCACGCACAGCTGTGTGGGCACATGGCAGATGGACCAACCGGAGGGTAGGTCTGATTCAAGTCTAGGAGCCTTGGGAGGCAGGTTTCAGATATAATCTCTGACCGGGAAACCACCCAAAGCTGAGATGGATCGGAGGCAGCCACACCTTTCAGACTCTCACCGAGGGATCCTCGCTCACACTGGGGTTCAGTCCGGGCCAGTGAACCTGTTTATCACCACGAAGTACCGCAACAGCATCTGATCCTGAGTCAGTAAGCAGAGGCCTGGCCTGCATGTTAAAACAGCCCCCTCGGTGTCAAAACCATCTCCAGTCTGAGGCAGGGCCCTGACGTTCAGCACTGATTTTTTTCAAAAATCTCTCCCTGGGGGCATCTGATGGTTCCGCGGTTAAGTGTCGGCCTTGGGCTCTGGTCATGATCCCAAAGTCTCAGGATCGAGTCCCGTATCACGCTCCTGCTCAGCAAGGAGTCTGCTTCTCCCTCTGCCTCTGCGTCTCCCCCTCCCCTCCCCTCCAGCCCTCACCCCGGCCGCGCATGCGCATGCTCTCTCACAAATAAATTCTTAAAAAAAAAAAAAAAAAATTTCTTCCTGAAGATGTTTCCACCCACACCGGCCTCACTGCAGTTACCCCGGACAAGTTCTGCCTGTTGTCTATGTGCATCACCTGCACGCTCCCTTATCCTCCTCTTTGCCCTGGGGAGACCCCCAGCTCCCCACAGGCTCCAGCGGCCCATGGCCCCCCATCCTTGAAGCCACACTTAAATTCCCCCCTCCGGCCCAGAGAGCCCCAGAGTCAGCATACACCTCATCTTGTCCAACACCCCGCTAAGAGACCACCCCAAAACGAGTCCACTTTAAACATTTCATGACTCTGTGGATCAGGAATTGGGGCAGGGCTCACCTTGGCGGTTTTTCTGCCCGCCTCGCGGGAACTGAAGTCATTCGGTGGGTTCTTCTGTCGAACGAGTGAGTGGTTTGCCACAACCCCCTCGACGTTTCCACATCTGCGGGGATGGTGGGAGGCTGGGCTCAGCGGGGGCTGGCATCCGGACACCTGCAGGTGGCGTCCTGCAGTGGCGCCCTGCGTGGTCCTGCACGTGGGGTCCAGCAGGTGGGGTCCTGCAAGTGGGGTCCAGCACGTGGCGTCCTGTACCAGGCGTCCAGCACGTGGCATCCTGCAGAGGCGTCCTGCACCGGGTGTCCAGCACGAGGCTTCCTGCACCGGGTGTACAGCAGGAGGCATCCAGCACGTGGCATCCAGCACGTGGCATCCAGCACGGGGCGTCCTGCACGTCTTCTTTTGCAGACACTCATATGCTGCCAAAGACTGTTCCCGGGGCAAGAAGAGGAAGTTTCTTGGGCTGCAGTTTCTTCTCTGAAAATAAAAGCGTGGCGTGGCGGCGGTGGTCTGAGATTGCCTCCCCCCGGAGAGTCCCGCACTTCAACGCTGTCACCGACGGTGCGCACTGGACAGCTCGTCGCTCCTTCTCTAAGACAGCAGGAGACTTCGGGAATAGCAGACAAACAGCGATAGAATATTTTGAGAGCTATTCGTCTAAAGGGCTGGGAGTTAGGAACCAGGCTGGTAGGACAAGCCTGCGACGCATCCGGACTTCGCTGCTCCAGCAAACACCATCAAACACAAGCAGGAAACCGCCTCTCCAAGGGCTGAAGCCGGTTTCTTCAGGATTTCATCTCCTCCTTGCCTAGGCTTCCCTCCAGGCCCTGCTGGACAGTGGGGACGTAGGACAGAGAAAGAGGCAGAATTTAATTTGACACTCCAATGAAAATGACTCTTTTGGACAAATATTCACTTAACTTGTATTTAAACTTCTTGTCCGTCCGAGAGACCACCAAGGAGCCAAGCACAGATGCAATCACACGAGGGTTTATTTGACAAGCTTAAGCCTGGGCCCAAGTATACCCGACACAGTGGAGTAGGGACTTGGACCCCCAGCCAGATTATAGTCAGAGTTTTTAAAGGCAGGGTAGGGGTGGACTCGGAGGTGGGTGAGGACAAAGGGGGTTATGGATGATGTAAGTCTCTAAGGAATTCTGGAAGCGAGGTCTCCAGGACCTTGAGGGGCTAGCTGTTGTCTGAGGAAAAGGTTATTCATTACCAATAATAAGAATCTTCCTGTGAGACCCTTTAGATGTATATCAGTGGATCATATACTTGGGAATGATTCTCACACTATCTTGGAGGTTTAGAGATAAAGTTTCCTAAAGGAATTGTTAAAGTAGACTTACAGGATTCTGGTTAGACCTGTCGGGGTAGGGGGTTGGTCAGGCTAGGATTGTCCTTAGCAAAATCTCAGGGTGAGGGCAGTTAAGTCCCCAGGGGAGATCCACTCTGTCTGTTTCAAGGGCTTGTCAATAGGTGAGGAATTTTAATGATTTTCTTCTCCCTCTGTTTCCCACATCAGGTAAACTTGAGGTGGGATGGCCTTAATTTTCTCAGCCTTCACACTCCTTACACAGCTGTTTCTCCCTTCTTTGCCCTCTTTTTCACGGTGGCTTCTGAGTGCCGGTGAAGCGTGAAGGTATGCTTAATAATGGGCCTCGAGAGGCAGCAGGCCCAGGTATGTCCTTCTGTGGAAACTTGAGACCTGTGGCTGTGCCCATCACATCTCAGCGCTGTCATCTGAGAAGGATGGTCCCCATCTGGCCTAAGGCAGGAAATAGTGTCCCCTGAGGCTCATGGCCGGCCTTTGTCATTGAATTTCGTGCCCTTGGCAGTTGCCTGTTTCTGCCCCTTGCCCCCCTGCCCCCCCAGGCTCCGGCTGCTGCTGGTCTAGCCCTCCTCTTAGCATCCCTGTGGCTTCTCACCAGCAAGCATCAAGTTTCAGACCCTTTGTCCCATACACCCAAGTTCAGCCAAATCCAGAGTTTCCCTTAGGCTCATCTCTCTAGCCACTCCCCTCTTCTCCTTCTGCCCTGTTTTTCTCTTAGAGACCTGTAGCGTTCACCAGACCATGCTTGGGGACGGGGGCACAACACTGCACAAGTCCAGGAGGGACCGTTCCTAAAGAATGCAATGGAACCTGTGCCCCGACCTTGCAGAACACAAGAGGCTCTTCTGCGAGAAGCAGACTGTCGATCTCAATATTGGATTCGTTCAAGAATCCAAGAAACCCTAACCACACATTTGTGTTTACATCCTGACCTTCTTCCCCCCCAACCCCTCAAGCCCCAAGACCCCAGATGTCTCCCTGACCATCCACGAAACCAATGCTTCCCATATATTATCTCCAGACTCTTCTCTTCTCAAGCTTCTTTGGAGTTTCTGAGCCAGTCCACCAGGCCTAGCTTCTGTCATATTAATAGGAGCTCAGAGACGCGAAAATTCATTTCTTCTCACCAAAGCCTGGCTTTGAACTCTATTATCTTGCTAGTGACTGAAAAATCCTATTTGTGACTCAGAGATGAATAACCTTATTGTTATAGTTGGTCTCCACCCTGCCCCCCGCAACTCCTAAATCAATTGTTCCAGTGGCTGGAGAACCCCAGGGCGACAATCATTCTAGGAGTTGGAAATACAACACAAATATATTTTAAATGATTATCCCCATATGCATATATGTTGCAGACCTGGTCTTCACGTTTTATAAATAGTGGCATTACAAGGCTCTCGGGGGTTAAGGAACAGGGTGAAAACTTCTCTTCTTTTGTTATACAGGATTTTTTTTTTTCTTTTTACCTTCTTCATGGGCCTGTTTTTCCAACATTTGGGTTTTTTAACACTCTTCTAACGAGAGGATATATTCTCCTCCTAGACTGATTTTTTTCTATTATGGACTTGCTGCATGTTGGGGCACATGCTTCACTGTGAATTTCTAGGGGAATCAACCAAAATATTAAGTAAGGCTCGTGAGTTTGCCTCTTTCAGGAAAGCACAGTTCCCACGAAAAACATCCCATGTTTTGGTTCTAGCCATGCAACTGAGGAGCCTTTGATCTAACGTGGCCCTTCACCTGGGCAGGCTGCAGGTTCTCTGATTGGGAAGTGAGGGGCGTGGGGATCTCACCAGGCTCTGGCTAAGCCACCTACAGGAGCCTGTGTAGCTGGGCTTATACCATGGGCTACTCATTCTTCCAAACCCCATTCTTGGGCACCTTCTGGACACCGCCCTATCCCTCCAGCTCAGCACTCCTCAGCTCCCAGGCTTGGTGGCCTGAACTTCTTAGTTCCCAGCCTCAAATAATTTTGTCTGAATGTGTTGCTGTCAGGGGGCTTCTGAGATTCACCAGGGCAGCCCAGCCCAGGTCCCAGGAGGGGTGTGTGGTTGCACTTGCCCACACACTCTCCTTCTTCTTCCCTGATCATCTTCCTCATCATCCTACCCTTCCCTGAGAAGTAATAATATGTTGCTAATCTCTGATAATGTCTTAATAATTCATATTAAGTTATTAGCACTGATAGGTAGTCAATTGCTATTAAGATGGGAACAGGGAGGGAGACAAACCATCAGAGACTCTTAATCTCAGGAAACAAAGTGAGGGTTGCTGGAGGGGAGGGTGGGGGAGGGATGGGGTGGCTGGGGGATGGACATTGTGGAGGGTTTGTGCTATGGTGAGTGCTGTGAATTGTGTAAGACTGATGATTCACAGACCCATATCCCTGAAACAAATAATACATTTTATGTTAATAAAAAAAATAAAATGATTTAGGGGAAAAAATAATAATCCCAGGGCAGATGGATTGATGCATTGGGTAGAAATCCTCATGTTTGCAGTTCCTCTAAATCACTGGTTCTCACGTTAGGGGGGTGGGGTTCAGTGATTTTTTTCCTCCCACTTCCCATCCTCAGGACATTTGGCACTAACTAGAGACACTTTGGTTGTCCCATTTGGAGGGGGGGGCTCCTGGCATCTAACAGGAAGAAGTCAGGGATGCTGCTGACGACCCACAAGGCACAGGACAGCCCCCCTCCCCCCCTAAATGTCGGTAGTGATGAGGTTCCAAAGCCCTGATCTCATCAAAGCACAGAGGCTGTGGCCTTCTCTGCCTACCGGTGAGCTCAGCCCACCCCCACTTTTGTATTTGCTTCTTGAATAAGGGGACAGATCTCGGGATCCTCCTTCTTAGAAGGGAAATGGGGGTGGGGGGAGGGGAGACAGCCCAGCAAGCAAGGAGGCAGCTGGCCTCCAGCAAGAGGGTAAATGGTGTGGCCCAGGCAGGCTGACACCAAGCGCGCCCAGCCCAGCTGAGCTCGCAAGAAGGTGGAAGTGCTGGGTCAGCACCGGGGGCCTGAGTGTGGGAAGGGGGTATCTGAGAGACACAGGGAGGTCCCGCCTCAGCCCTGCACCTGAACTGCCACGCCCAGCCTCTTGGGCAGCACACCGGACCCCAGCTAAGCCTGTGACTCTAGGGAGCCCATGTGTTAAGCTAATGTGCTTTTCTCTACTTGGCTAGACTTCTAAAAAAAAAAAAAAAAAAAAAAAGTCTTATCCTTCATTCTTTGTTCCTGCAATCCCACTTTTCATGATTTTTTTTTTCTGAAAAAAGTTGAGACCCACTGGTACCTTCTTTTATCATATTTCAGTTTCCTAACTGGGGGCTCCAGGAGGAACAATATTATTTTTTTCATAAGCCAAGAGCCTGGCACCTAGCAGATGCTCAAAATATGTTTGTAGGAATAAAGGATTTTCTAAGGCAGAGGAACAAGGCACAAGCATGTCATATTTTCTGTGCTTTGTGATCTTTCCTTTTAAAGTCACAGAGCCATGTTAATAATTTGTCAACTCTCTTAATTAGGACAATTTACAGTTTTAAGATATGTGTGACACAGCGGGGGACTTGGGTCCACAAATGCTTACTGAGCAGATACCAGTCAGTGTTTTAGGAGCTGTGAGGGATATACAGATAAGTAGATCGTGATTTCTGCATCAGGTAGTTTAGATTGGGGGAGGGAGGGGCAATTTGCAAAGAGCTAGCTAGTCCAAACAGATTACAACAGATACTAAAATGGGAGTCTACAGGGCAAGACTGACCAGTGCCCAGAAGAGAGATAAATTTAGAGAATTCTGACTCTACAAAGAAAGCTTAAAGGCAAAGGGGTTTCTGAATTGGGGACTGGAGACCGAGTAGATATTGACTGGTTCCCCTCGTACACCACTACAGCCAAGACCTGACTGGATCCACCTTCCACCTGTAGGCAGATGCCCTTGCCATGATTTCCTATCTTTTTAATGTAAATGTGAGGTATAGACTGAAAAATGCACAATTCATAAATATATAGCTTGATGAACTGTCATGAAATGGGCACACTCGTGTCCCTGGCACCCAGGTTACATGATAGAACCCTGTTTCCAGAAGGGTCTTTGTGCCCCCTCCCCACGCTACTCCTCCTGACTCCCTAAACCTCAGCACTCTCGTGTTTCTCATGCAACAGAGTCATTGTACCTGATTTCACAGAAATGCAATTTTGTAAAATGTTTTCAATTGTGAGTTACTTCCGTGGTCCAAATTATGTTTCATGGGAATCATCTGTTCTTTCCCCACATAGCTAGAATTTATTAATTTTCACTGCCATATGACATTCCATTATATGAATAGACCTTGACTTATTTACCTAATCTGTAGATGATAAGGGGGTTGTTTCAAGATTTGGCAAACTTCAGAAATTGCCTTTAAAAAAATTTTTTTTTAAGATTTTTATTTTATTTATTTATTTGACACAAAGAGAGAGATCACAAGTAGGCAGAGAACCAAGCAAAGAAAGAGGGAAGCAGGCTCCCTGCCGAGCAGAGAGCCTGATGCAGGGCTCGATCCCAGGATCCTGAGACCATGACCGGAGCCGAAGGCAGAGGCCCAACCCACCGAGCCACCCAGGTGCCCCCAGAAATTGCCATTTTTGTATGTATCTTTGGTGAATACCCCAAGAAGTATGTGTATACTTCCCCACTGGGTATATGCCTTGGACTTAAACTTCTAAACACAACTCAATTCCATGAACCATTTGTAGAGAAGACTGACTGTGCATGAATATCTCACTTATTCTTAGCTGGGTGGTTGGGAGGACGGGTGGGGAGAATCCTTGTGCTGGTCGTGGTAACGGAGGATGGAGGGGAGGATTCCAGACTGAGCAGAGGGGTGCACAGATGAGATGGACATGGCAGAAAACCCAGGCTTGCCCACGTGATGAGCACAGTCAGAGGGATGCCCTCCTCACGCCACCCCACAGGACGTGGAAATGGGTCTGGAACTACAGTCACTCTGTCCTCCACCTTCAGCTCCCATCTTAACCACAGACGTTAGCCACGCCAAGACCACGCGCTCTGGCAAGACTTTCTGTGTAACTGAAATCAGTTTTTATCCTTGATTTATTAGGATTTTCTCAAATTGCTAATACCATTATTCTACCCCCATCCATTTCATCAGTCGCAGTAAACCTCAGTCGCCTTGAATCAGTCCCAAACAGTCCCAAAGGTTTATTTGGCCTTATATTTCTTAACACAATTTATAGCATTCAAATATTGAGTTAGATTTCGGGATGACATTCATCAAGCCTGCTGTAATATGCCCTCAACTTCTTTCTCATCATCCCTGTCATCTATCTTGGCAGTAAATGTGCCGTTGCTTTTACCTCTGTTCCATATGATCAGATTAAATCACTTTCTCTCTCCCGGGCTTGCGTTTCCACAGCGCCCAGAACTCATCTCCATGGACTGCTTAAACGTCACTACTTCCATAACACTTTGCAATAAGCTCTCCTCTTCCAATATATTTCCCCCAGGTACACCTCAGATTTATTTGTTTGTTTGTTTGTTTGTACCTTTCCAAGAGTTGGCATCGCTTACATGGGCAGGGATGTTCTCTTTCCCAAAGCAAAGATCGAGCGGCTCCTGGATCTCCAAGGATGCGTGCGCTCCCAGAGACAGAGGGTGGAAATACAGAGACTTCTGGGAAAATCCCATTTATAGGGCTCCTTGTCCAGGCTGGGTTAGTCCCCAGCACTGCAATCCCCAGGGCTCCAGCCGAAGAGGCAGTGTTCCCAGGACAGACGAGGCAATAGCTTCCCCTTCCCCAGCCCTTATCGACTCCAATGGAAGCCAGGGTTGGGTCATTTGGTCCCACCCTGCTTGTTCTGTCACCGGGGAATCTGAGAGCTCCAGAAACCACAGCAAATGGAGCTTACAATCCCCACCAGTTACCAGGGAGAGTCCAGATGTGCCCTGGGGGTATTTTGACATCAGTCATCCCGTGTGTCCCAGAAGCCCTCATTGTACACTCTCTAAGTGGAATAGAGCACAGGCCCCGAGGACAACCTCGAATCTGCGTTAAGAGACTGTACCACCTTCTGATATTGGAGCAGAATATTTTATTCCCCTATGAATGGGAGTTTACCACTGCCTCCCTGGAAAACCAAGGCACCCACATACCGCAGAAGGCATGGTAGAACTGAGGACACGGGAGCTAAGATGTCATTCTGGAGAGCGAGGGAGCAGGATGTGGACACTGGCCACTTGGGGCACAGGGCCTGGGAGCAGGGGGGTGGGACAGCCCTAGGATGAGCTGGGAAGCCAGGGAAAGCCTCGAGCTCATCTAGCATATTCCACCAGGAAGACTGATGGCCTCAGCCAGTCCAACCGCTACCTCTCAGACCGTTCAGTTTCCTGGAGTTGTCCAGGTCCTGCCATTGTCACCCACTAATTCTTATTCCTCTTCTGCAGAGATGAAGAGCTGAGGAAAACAGGAGAAAGAAGAAAAGATGCTGGCCAGAGCCTGCCCCCTCTTTCGGCCAGAAAACTAGATCCCACTTCAGTGTGCTTGCCTCTCTCCCTGTCCTTTATTTTAGGTCCTTACGGGGCATGCCTATCTCAGAGTTTGAAGGCTTCTCGAAACACACGTCCTACAGTTCAATCACTCGGGCCATGTGGGAAAACCATCGCCTCTTCCTTGAAACTTTCATATGGCCTTTCTCCTGCTGGGCCAGTGCCCAATGAATGTCGAATTTCCAGTTTGAAAGCGAGCACACCGCCATGCAGATTTCATACATTCTTGCTAGCAGAACTGGAAAAGTCCTTCTCCAGAAATACATAGCTGCGCTGAAACCCATGATCTTGGTTTATCAGCAGAGAAGAGTAGGGACAAAAAATAAAAAATAAAAAATCCTATATTAAGCTTCAGCAATCCCATTGATGGGATTGTTGACTGTTGCCACAGTCAGGCAAGTTAATGCCACCATCTGCAACAGCTGGGTTTCCACAAATACCACGGGGCCTCTTACTCATAAGTGGCATTGTGTCTCCAAAGCCATGTTGGTTTTGCAAGACTGCCTGCTGCTTGGCACTGTTTCAGCGTGCGAATATTTCCATTGAAGGTTTCCCCATCTGGCAGCTGCCCAGGCGGTCATGCCCTGGTGTGCTTGGTGGTGTTCTTACAAGGGGATCAGGCCACGGAGAACGTGACACCTGCCTGAGGGCTATGCGGGAAATAGTCAGACAAAGCAAAATGTCACAGAGCACGGCTGCAAAGACATAAATCAAATACGTTGCATGCTGTTGATGTAGCCAGGTGACAGGAGCCCATCTGGCTATAATCTAGTCCTTGGAAACAGAGTCAGAGATCCACGAAGTGACAGCTGCACAGATTGTCCCCCATCAGTAAACCTGCGGTGTTTGGATTGTCTGCAGTGCTCCCACTGGAGATGTTCACCCAGCTCATGATAACGTCTTTTCAGCGATCCCATGAAGTTGGCCTTTCTAGGCTTGAAAGGCCAGCCAATTCTCATCACATGCTAGTCTCCAGGAGATGGGTGAGAGGCAAAGTCAGAGCCACTATGTCTTCCTACTGGCGACCTCTCCTGAGTAGCTTAATTAAAATGTTTCGGGGGAAGGGAAGAAGATAGAAGGTAGAAGTGGGTTTTCATTTTCTTTCCCAGTAAAAATTTATCTCTCATTCCATCTCAACACAAACAGAATCATGATTTATGTCTCCCAGTTTTCAAAGGTGATTTCCTGCGCTTGTGGCATTTCTGATCTATATTAGGCAATTACTCCCCACTCCTCCACCAGGAAGCAGGAGGAGAAAGAAGACTGAGGTGCCTTCCCATGTGCTTTGGGTACGAAGAGAACAGTGCCAAAGCCAATCCTTTGCCTATAATCAGTGCTGGCTGGACTGAATATAAACAAAGAACAAACATATCCGTGGAAGGAAGAGGGCGAGCATTCTGTGGGCATAAGACTCACCTCCCAAAATGCTCCAGCCCCACAGGGTGGGAATTAGGGCTCTGCCGAAGTTGACTGTTCATCAGAGTGCACTGTTGTAAGAATGATTTCCAGATCCTTTACCCACCCTGTTCAAATCCCTGTTGGTGAGAGCTGAGTAAGAAGATGTCCTGGCAAAGGGGCCAGTTTGACGATTTACTAGCAGCCTCCCCCTGAGCAAATTACCTCTCCTCTGTAAGTCTCAGTTACTTCATCTGTAAAATGGAAATAGTAAGAGGATCTACCCAGCGTCATGGTAGCATCAGCTCTCACTGGCTTGAGAGAGCTGTTTCTGTGCTTCTCTTCCCAACTCTGGGTTCAGCGACATCACATTGATGGGTTGAAAATAACCAGGTAGGAATATTTACACCATGGAAATTGGCAAACACCACACACAAGAGCATTTTCTTTTTTGGAGAGCTAGCCGTTAAACATTTTGGGGGAATTAATAAGATAATTTGTGTTAAAGGGCTTCGCAGTGTCTTGCACATTGAGGATTGTGAATGATTACCATATTTCATACATGTATTTCATACATGCTAAGACTTTCTGTTTATTTTCACATCCGTAAAATCATTTTTATTTTACTTTGACTTATAATTACTAATGTCTGACAGTTATAATTGGCAGCATTTTTCCTTATTGGCTTACAAAATAATGGTTCGTGTGTCCATCAACGGAGTATTAAGAATTGATGAAACACATTACTATTATTATTATTATTATTATTATTACCAGCATCATCATTTTTATATTAGGTCCTTTATAACAGTCCACGTATATGATTCTCAAAATGTGAGGGAAAACCCCAAAGTCCCACCAAACCTAGAGTAGCATCTGGCTGATTCTAGGGGAGCCTTGGAATTAGACAAAAACCCTCCCTATCTTCACCCTTGCCTACAACTGGGAGTTCTCCCTCCTCTCCTCAAGCTGTTCTCTCTCCCCAGGTCCTCCAGCTAAGCTCCGTGTCAGAATAATGCTACAGGACCCTTGACATGCATGAGTCACTTTGGTGAATTTGACCTCTCCCAGAGCATTTTGTGCTGAAGGCTGACTGCTCACTAGGCACCAGGAGCTGGTGTCCCCACCGAAGGCACTCCATGTGTCTGGTGACAGGCAGAAGAGGGCTGGGCTGCTCAGGAGGTTTTCTTGACACGAGAATGACCCACACAGATTCCTCCTTGCAATTTGATTCCTATTGCCTGTAGGGGACAATGGCCGAGACCCAGTACCCATTGATTGAATAATCCAATGAATGACTGAGTAGAAATAAAAAAGATTTGCCAAATATGAAGATTTTAATACCTGAGGCCACCAAGCATTATTTAGGCTGTAGTAAATGGTACTCAAGCATCTTGCTACTGAGATGTAAATTATTCTAGCTCTTTTAAGGGACAGTTTGCTGGCGCATATTAAAATTTAATACGTACCTAGCACACTGCCTGCTTCAGAGAAGCAGTCCCGGAAGGCACAAACTAGAGTTCACAGGATGTTCATGGCTGTGCCCTCTCGACTGGCAAAACCCAGAAACAACCGAAATACTAATAAGGGATGGGTTAAATAAATGTTGCTGCCCCCGTAGCCATTCTGAGGACAGCAGTTTGGCGGAATGAGGTCAATTTGTACATGGTGACAAGGAAAGAAATATTACAGGGAGAAGAAAGCAATTTACCAAACACCATATATACATAAGAGGATAATGAAACAAAACCATTTCCCCCCTGTATCGTACATGAGCTTTAAATGTGTAAGCGAAACTGAGAACGGTTATCTCTGCGAACGCGGGTACGCTGGGTGTGGGGCGGGTGGAGCCTATGGTCAAGGCCGACTGTAGCTTGATTTTTATGCTTAATTTTAATTTTACGACCGACAGGTATTCCTAGGTTGTTTGTGTCACGAAAAACTGTAAGTAAATAAGAGGGAAGCCTGGCCAGAGGATGCTCGGGCTGAGGCACCTGTGCGTGCAGCAGCTAACTCTGCTGCGGAAGGGCTGCCCAGTGGGAACCCGCGCCTCGGAGGGAGCACAGCTGCGCACTGCGGCTCACACCTGCCCCGAGAGGAGAGGGCGCGCATGCGCTGATGGGACCGCGGTGGTCGCGGGGCTCTGCCTTTCTTTGGCTTTCCTCTGCTGCTGCCCCATGGGGTGGAGGTAGAGGGTGGGGTGTTCCTGGAGAGAAGGATGGGAAAGGGAGAAGAGAGTCATGCCTACCTCGCAGGACCATGGCTCTCAGGCATGTGCATGCTTGCTGATCAAACACCCGTAAGGACTGGGTGGCAGAAATGCAGGGGTGCCTGGGTGGCTCAGTGGGTTAAAGCCTCTGCCTTCAGCTCAGGTCATCATCCCGGGGTCCTGGGATCTAGCCCCCCATCAGGTTTTCTGCTCAGCAGGGGGCCTGCTTCCCCCCCCCCCTCTGCCTGCCTCTCTGCCTGCTTGTGATCTGTCTGTCAAATGAATAAATAAAATCTTAAAAAAAAAAGAAAGAAAGAAAGAAAGAAAGAAAAAGAAATGCAGTCCAGGGATTCAGGACTGGACACCAAATTTCTGGCAAAGGGAAACCTGATGAAGACGATGCTGGCGTTTTTCACTTCCAAACTGTGGACAAAGTCTGATGTGCTCCGGGGACATTCGGCTGCGTTGAAAATCAGGAACCAGCTTTGCCCACTGTGTGAACCCTCTAGCTCCGCGGCCACCTTTTGCAATTTTAATTAAAAAAAAAAAAAAAAATCTGTTCTGATGGCTCCCCCACACTCAATGAGAGCAGCCGCAGACCCTAAGCTTCTTTACCGCGCGTTGCTTCTCTGGCTCTGGACAGCGCCGGGATGAAAGCTGAGATAAATCACATCACCTACCGGACTGCCAGGCAGGCTGGGGCCGTTGGGGGGAAAGGGGCCTGCCGTGGATTTCCGTGGCCCCGGCACTGGTGAGCACACCTTCCATGAGGCCAAACGGTGCGGGGGGGCGGGGGGGAGGTCCTGGACAGGGAACCCAACGCGCACTCTACTACCCTCGAGGCTCTGAGCCCTGTCCTGGTTCGTGTCTTTGCAAATGGTTTGTTCATCAAACATTTGCAGCTGGTCATTTCAGTGAACTATTAACCGACCACACAACAGAAATTCGTTAAGTAGCTACTGTGTGTCTTCAGGGTTGGGACTAAGGATAGAATTGGGGGAAAGGGACAGCCAAGAGCCGGGCTATCAAGAACTCTAGGCGGACTGCTTCCTGACCGGAGGCCATGTGGGAGGGTGGACTGGCTTTGAATCCACCCCATCACTCACCTGCGGATGACTTCCGCCCCTGGGCCTGTTTGTTCTTCTGTAAAATGGGATAAATGCTATTTCCTACTTCAACATCTGGTTAGGATTAAAAGAGATAAGGATAAAGCACTTAGCTCAAAGAAAATCACCCATTATGATAAGGGCAAAAAGATTTCCAGGCCTCCTTTTATAAGTGAGGCCCAGGAAACTGGTATTTGCAGAATGGGGCCGGGTGGAGGGAGCAGTGCAACTTCTAGCAAAGCTTCACAAGCAAGTGAATTGTGGGTTCCTTTCATTCTCTTATCAGCTCAGTTCTAGAGGGTTAGAACTTGAATTTTTCAGGCATTCATGTTATGGAAATCAACCTTTGCAGAAACCAAATGGAAAAAAAAAATCAGAACCTGAAAAACAGATGCATTCTATTTGGGATGTAAATTAAACCTTTTAAGAGGCTTTTAAAAGGTAGCTTTCTCAGGATAATTGCACTGGAAGGACTTGAGGCCAATCTGTCTTTAATCCAAATGTCACCTCGCCGTGGGTACAAGCGGGTCACTTCTAAATTGAGGCCATAATTACAGTGGCTCGGAATCCAATAGATGCTCCAGCAAATCTTCAGGTCCCTTGCCCCGGGTTATTGCTGGCAGGCTCCAAGGGGGTTTCCACGGGTCCATGGGGACTGGGAGCGGAGGATTGCCACACACCCCTCTTCCTGTTTAGCTCTCCCGGCCCGCTCCACCTGCTCCAGTGGGTTGCCCATAAAGGAAACTCACCAGTGCCCTTGCTGTCGCCGCTGCTGATCCTGGGATCCCAGTGTCCTTGCCCAATGGTGCTGTCTCCTCTTGGGGAGCCAAGGTAATCACGGGTGACCTCCCAACCCCGGGACCATGCATTGTGCTTTAGGTCCAGCAGCCATTCTGTATGTGGTTCAGAGTCCCACCAAGTCCCTCATGGAATCGGTTCTGTCACCTTCTGGCCTTGGTTAGCAATATCACAGAAGCTAAGTGCTTCCTGGACAGGGAAGAGAGACCAGACCACACCCTGCAAAAGACCCTTCTCTATTCTCCTCAGCTGCCCCAGCTCCAAATATACCCCCTTTTCCTTAAGTTCTGAAAAGAGCCCCCAGGGCAAGCATGAAACAGACCCTAATGGAGGGAAGTTGCCCAGCCAACAACTTTATCAGCCAAAGACCCTGTTGTTCCCAGGGCTGCTGAAGTCATTTGCTTGACCTTCGTGGTCAATAAACCGAAAATAAGGTTTTCATTAACCTGGTAAACAAACAAACAAACAAAAACAAAAAAACTAAAAACGACACCCGCAACACCTTAAATAGCTCCCTGATTTTGTTCCAAGCTTAGATCATAGTTGTTCTTCCCTAAGGAACCTGGTAAAGGTAAGTGAGGCATAAAAATGATCAAAGACATAAAAATACCAAACGGGAAATGCAGAAGATGTTTTCCTACAGGTAAATTAATATTATAAACATTCCTTATAAGCTGATACAAGTTAGAAAATTATCATAATAACAATTCCTTCAAAGCAGTGGTTGGTGAGGGTTGTGAGTTAAAATTACTACGAACCTTTGTTTATACTTAAAATTAACTTTTTCCACTTCACTGCATTCATCAGGGAGGATTTATCAGAATGAATTCGTTTAGTCCTCACTGCATATTACTGTATTTCTACTGTGTGCCAGGCACGATTTTAGGGGTATTATACATGACTGACCGAGTAGACCAGACCCTGACTTCATGGACTTTCTTTCTGTAATTGGGGGATGGAAAAAACAAACAAGAAAACAAGAGAGAAACATAATGTAGTGGTAAGGGTCGTAAAGGTAGAGGAAGGGATCAGAGATGATAGGAATACTTTAAATAGGGTCAGGAGGAGGTGATACCTGAGCCGATGTTGGATTGAAATGGGACAGCATGTCATATAGTTACCTAGAGAGAAGCATGGTCCCATTGGTAGTGGGGTGGGGGGTGGCAAGTGCAAAGGCCCTGAGGTGCTCCAGGTGTTTGAAGAACACAAAGCTAGGGTGAGAGGACAGTTTGGGGGGAGGGGTGATGCTCAGAAGCATTGTCACAGAGTAGGTACGCTCCGTGAGGGTTTTGATTTTAACTCGGTGTCTTTGATGATGATCTATAAGTTTTGATTCTGAATCTAAAAATATTCTGATCACAGCGCCTGGGTGGTTCAGTTGGTTAAGCGTCTGCCCTCAGCTCATGTCATGATCCTGGAACCCTGGGATCAAGCCCCAACCTTTGGAATCCCTGCTCAGTGGGGCCCCTGCTTCTCCCTTTCCCTCTAGCTCCCCCTGCTTGTGAGCTCTCCGTTTCTCTCTCTGTCAAATAAACAAATAAAATGTTAAAAAAATTCCGATCATTTTTATAGAGGACGCTCTGCTGAACCACCCAAATAACCCAATCCCGCTACAGGATCAACGCAGTCATTTCCCCCAGATGCGGAAGGTGCTCCCTGCTGAAGCCTCAGGCACATCCACCAACTCCAGGCCCTGGGGCTGGAGGGCGGGGCCTCACCCTCGCTTATGCTCCGCCCACAGCAATGGCAGCCAATGGCTGGTCAACGTGGGACTGTGGTGGCTCCGCCCCCTGGCCTCAGTTGGAATAAGAGTTAAGTTTCAGGTTCGCTTCAGAGCCTGTGGTGGGGTGGGTTGAGGTCTCCGCTGCAGTTGTACCACGGTCCAGCGTCTCGCCTTCTGTCCGGTTCTGCTTGCCGCAAGCGGCGCAGATGTGGATCCTGGGAACACTGCCTGGGACGCCTCCGGGAGGCCAGGCCCGAAACCTCAGGGCTCTCTCCTGGGGAGTCAACCCAAGACAGTTCTGAGTAACAAGCTACACGACACAGATCTGTAGATGGGGAAGTCGGGGATGACAGCCACCGTGTTCCGGAAAGTTGACGTAACCGGTGAGTTCATTTTTTATGAGGTTCTTGATGTGGCTGATCACTGGGTGTGAGTCATTTGGTGCTTTTCTCTAAAAGCAGAAAACCGATAAGAAAAGGAAGGAGGTGGAGAGTCTTCTCATGAGTTGGAATCCGGTTTTACTCTGTTCTGGTTCTTTGATCAGTGACTTCACTCACGAGTAGGGATTCTTGCTATTTAAGGGCGAATAGACAACCAAAGCAGCTCTGAGAAGTTGTTGGTTTATAGACCCACTCTTCGAGTTCCGAAAAGTCTGAAGGTCTCAAAGTAGAGAAGATGCGGCCAGACTTAAAAATGTCCTGTTCCTAATAGTCTCATGAGTGTATGCCCTCAGCCGGACTGGGCGGCGTCATAATGCCTACAGGTGTTTGAGATTATTACTGATTGCAAATCAGATTGCAAATTGAAGGCAGGTCATCATTTACCCACCCAGAAAAGTCTTTTGACCTCCACCATGCCAGCCTCCCAGCAATAATGAAAATGTGCCCAGCCCCTCTGCTTTGCTGATAGAATTCTCCAGTGAGTTACCTACGTAGTGTCTACTGCTCCTTTCCGCCGGAATCTAAATATTGTCGGAGTGACCGTGTAGCCAGCTAAAATCCGCCTTTCTCAGTCTTCCTTGTTACTTGGGGGTGGGAGGGAGAGAGAGTATGGGAGGTTACAGGTGCAGGGAGAAGTAACCAGAAGTTATTTAGTGGGAGTTCTGGGAAACCTCTCCTTCAAGACCTGACTCAGGGGCTGGGCACCCTTCTGTCTTCCATGGTGTCTTGCTCCTTGCATTTTGGATGCGTGGCTGACAAACTTGAGGGTATAAAGAATCCGCTGGAGGGCTTATTGCAAACGTGGTTTGCTAGACCCCACCCTGCCAGTGTCTGATGCAGGTGGTCTGGGATGGGCGAGGTTTTGCATTTCTCACAAGTTCCCAGGTGGAGATCACACTTGGAGAGTGATGCCCGTTATTTGTGAATACAAGACGATCTTGAGGGTAGAAGCCAAATCCTAAAGATTGTGGAACAGGAAGAGAGAAGGAGTCTGGGTTTCTGACAGGAGCTTGGTGAGATTGTGATTTACGTTACGAAATATATACTTGGTTTTTGTGGCTTCTAGCACAAAAAGTGTGCTAAAAAGCTTTCTAAAAAGCTCCTAATTTCCAGGGAGATGAGAGAGAGGTAAAGGTGTCTTTTGTTTTGTTGATGAGATGCTTTTGGAAAGGCCCCAGGTGACCTAAGGTTGGGGCTGGTTGCCAAGGGAACCAACCCAGTGTTTGGAGGGTTGGAATTTTCCAGTGAAGGGAAAATGGTGGAGGGGTGGGCTCTGTCTTCAGCGGCCATTAATTTAATCAATCATGCCTTGGTAATGCAGCCTCCATTAAAAACTCCGAAAAGACTGGATTTCGGGGAGCTTCTGGGTTGACAAACACACAGAGATGGTAGAGGAGTGTGGTTCTCCTGGAAGGGGCGTGGAGACTCAGAACCCTGACTCCATACCTTGCCCTTCCCATTTCTTCACCTGGCTGTTGATAAATATTCTTTAATATCTTTTTGTAATAAACCAGTGACCTAGTAAGTTAAAGGTTTTGGTGAGTTTCATGAGCTACTTTAGCAAATTAACCAAACCCAGGGAGGGTCATTGGAACCTCTGACCTATAATGGGTCAGTCCAAAGCATAGTTGTGTGTTGTGGGGGGCAGTCTTGTAGGACTGAGCCCTTAACCAGTGAAATCAGATGCTGTCTCTTGGTGGATAATGTCAGAAGTGAGTTAAATTGTAGGACATGCAGCTGGTGTTCAAGAACTTACTGGTGTGGGGAATCCCCCCTCCGACATGTGCACACGCATAGGTACAAATACACTCTTTTATTTATTTATGTTTTTCCCAAACACACTCTTCTAACTTAGACTCATCCTACCCGCCCAGATTGCCTTTTCCTGAGAGAAAAAACCTTAACCACTACTCTTTGGATTTTCTATTGGATACGGCTGACCCTGCTCTTAAGTGATAAAAAGGTCTTAGGCCGTATCTAGTATTTCCTTCCGCAAGCTTTTTAGAAAATGCCAGGGTCTCCTCTTTTTTCTCCCAAGCACAGAGGAAATTGGAACGTGACAGAACGTGACCTGGCAATGAAAGTCTTGAATTCTTACTTGAAATTTGGTGGCATGGCCTCAGGCTGTCAGAATCGGTAGGTATGTGGATTATTTCCTGAGAGCCGGTACACCGGGAACGCTGTGTGGAGGACTGGGTGAGCAACCGTGTCCCTAGCACTAAATGAGTTGTCCCCTGAATGGCAGTTCCGGGGAACCCTGAGTCTTATGCACCTGAAACCCCAGGTCGGAACTTGTCTCTTTCCATAGAAGCAATTGGAATCAACAGAGGGGCTTTTGTCCCTTATTCGGAACCCAGGAACGACAAGGCTCAGAGGTCTTTCCAGGTGTCACCCTGCTTATCTGATTAAGGAAGGAAAACCATGCCATGTTTAAATTCCTGTGATGAAAGCTTCTTTTGGATAATTATGCTCTTTCTGAAGGTTCTTTGTTAAAACTCTCTCTTGAAGAATTTTGTAAGCTTGCTTGTTGAAATAGTTTTGTTGTTGTTGTTTCTTTTTTAATCAAAGATGAAGAGATAAGCTTGACTCTCGGTCTCAAATACGATAACAGGTGATGATGACTAGCTGTTGCCATGGGTCCTTATTTCTGCTGTGGTTGAGATAATTAAAGGGATCAAAACACTTATCCCTCACCCACACACATTCCCAGTTGCCTGGTGATGCTGGGGGTTTGTGTGATTAGCTCCAAGCCCAGTGACTGGACAGCCGACACATGCCACCTGTAGGCTGAGGGCCCAGAGGAGCACAGGTAACATGAGGCATTGGAAATTGATCTTTGTCTCCCACAACCCACAAGGGAAGGCTGCCTTTCCCGATGGGACCATACTCCAGGTACTGTTGAATCGTGGAGTACTGGGGCACCTGGGTGTCTCCGTGGATTAAGTGGCTGCCTGGGGCTCAGGTGGTGGTCCTGGGATCGAGGACCACATCCGGTTCTGCTCATGGGGAGTCTTGCTTATCCCTCTGCACCTCCCCCCACTTGTGTGTTCTGTCTCTTTCTTTCTCTCAAATAAATAAAATCTTAAAAAAAGGAGTACCTGGGAGGAAAAAAAAAGAATCCCATGAAACCAACTCTTAGACCGCTGAACCTAAAAATGGTCCGCCGATATCGATGTAAAAATAGCAGTTTGCTGATTTCCCGGTTTATAGTCTCTTTCCCCCACTTTGAAACTAACCTGTGGAAAATAAATCCTTGACTTTAGAACTTTCTTGGATCCGATAAGCCTGCTGGGCTTCACAACCAACCCAGTGTTCCCAAGAGCAGCCATTGCCCTCCAGGGTTTCTGTCCCGTGGCCCCAGCCCAGGAGACTCCTCCTTCCCGCCTTTTTTCTGGGACAGGACTGAAGCCGATGGCAGCAGCGCAGTGACTTTGGGGTAGGAAATGGTGCGTGCGCTGACCCAGGGGTCGAGGAACATGGCAGATTGTGTGGTTGCCATTGGCTTTCATTCAAGCACAGTTAATTCCTCCTGAATAGAAGTGGCAGATAGAGCAGGTCACCGGGTGACCGTGTAGGGTTGGTTTTGTTGGTCCTTGTTTTAACCAGGGTAACATGGATTACTGATTCTTCTCTGTGGGTGTGCTAGCAAAGAGGCGGGGGTTCTGTCTACCCTGTGTCACCCCCCGACCCCCTGCACAACAGACCTCTGGCATTTAGGACCCCTCTCCTTTTTTTTTTTTTTTTTTTGGCCTTTGTACATAAGCTGCAAAGTTGGACGTGGGAGGGTGGCTGATGTCCCTGGAGGACAAATTCAAAGGGCTCTGGCAGAAGTCACATGTGCAGACAGGGTCAGTCCTGCTGTGAAATCCCAGGGCAGGTATAGGATGTTTTTTGTTTTGTTTTTACGTAAACTGTGTTTTATTAATGGAATGGAATACAAAGCATCGTTAAAAATCAACAAACCGAGTGCCATACAATAGAAATGGATCTCACAGATAAAAATTTGAATGCAAGAAGCCAGACCCAAAAGTATACATCTTGTATGATTTCATTTACATAAAACAAAATGTAAAACTAAACAGCGGTGTTTAGAGAACTTAAAGCTATCAAAGTCAAAATACAGGTACCATTACAGGAGAGTCTGAAAGGGGCTGTGGTACGCGGGATACCTTCAACCTTTTGACCCAAGTGTCTCAGTTAACTGCATGTTTACTTAGATATACGTCATGAGGCTGTAGAATTCTGGGTTCTTTGTACATTTTGTTACATTCAAAATATAATAAGTTAAAAAAGAGAGCAGGAACAATGAGGAGAGAGAGGGAAGAGGGGAGAGTCTCTATGTTGTACTCAGGGTATTAGATAGTATTTCTAAAAACTTCTCTGAAATACATATGGTGCATTAATTTTGATATATTTAAATTTGGGTTTCTAGGTCCTAACTAAACCCTAGTTTGTTATTAAATTTTTACAAGTTCAGGTTTTCCAATTTTAAAAGTCACTTTTTATTTTTGAATGAAGCTGCTAACTTGACATTCTTAAAAACCCGTTGAAAAGCCTTGAGGGTCACCTGACAAATGTGAAGCCTAGTAAGTCATTTACCATGATCCGAAAACTGACTGGGTCATGAAAAAGTGTGAATTTTTATTCCTAAGTGAATTATTACCTATACTGACTCTATTTAATTATATAGATTTTTATTTAAATACTGGAATCTCTACTAACACATGGAACACACGAATGAAATTGTCAGAATGTGTCCATAACATGGTCTCCAAGCTTGAGATTCTGACCGGTACCCAGGCCCTCCAAAATGAACACAGGAACAGCACACTTTTTATCCATTTATATAACAGACTTCCATTTAAGTGTTGCTTCCTTCAAGTAAAGATTTTCATCTAAAATGGGCTTAAAAATAAATAGAATAAGATATTACCAGGTAGAGGATGTTAATGAAGTCCGTCGTTACATCATTCCTGGGCACGGGTAACAGGGTGAGCAACCGTATACATAGTCCTTCTTGCAAAAGTGACTGAGGGGAGCCATGATCAGCAACCCCGGGGCCCCAGCTTTGGAGCAGTCCCCCTCTGGGGAGCTCATTGAAGGACCACCTGCCCACTTTTTAAGTCCATCCCGGACTCCCCTGAGACCCTTCCTCCCGCCAACATCCCTTCCTTTGCAACTCTTCCTCCAGACTCCTTACTTTTTTCTTGGTAGATCTTGATGGCTCAAAAGACCTGGAACGACAAAGGATGTGACCTAGTTCCTTTACCTTGAAGGCAAGGGGGGTGGTGCTTAAAACCTTCTACAACAGCAAAGAGAGGAAAGAAGAGGAAACCTGTTAACCTTCCATATTGGTGTTTCTGTGCATTTCACATGCATGGCCCGTTCGGGGTGCGGGGACGCCTCCAGGCCGGGACCTTGAAATGAGCTCCCCAGTGCCAGTGCATCCTGAGGACCGTAAATAGTAACTAACAAGGAAACAGTTAAGTTTCTGGGCTGTGCTCAGTGGGTGTTGATTCTTAGCAGTCATTACTGGCATCTGAAATCCTGCGTTGAAGAATTAGAATCAACGATTTTTTTTTTCCATTACTATTTTCTCAACACAGTAGGAATGAATATATATATGTGTGTGTGTGTGTGTGTGTGTATATGTATATATATATATTATCCTGATGGCTTTGCATTACAGGCAGAGTGTCTTGAGTATGTATTGAAGACGCTAGCCAAAGGGCTCACATTCAGATTTCGTAGGAGAAAGTACTCAGTGAGGTTCTGGCATTGATAAAGCTTTTTAGTGTGGCACCATTTGGCCTCTAGCATGGAGACCCACCGCATCTGGTTAAAAGCTGGGGTTGCAAGGGGACAAGATGAAGAGCCTGCACTGGGGGGGCCATTTCCAAAGGATCCACGATGCTCTTGAGACCATAACTGCCGCCTCCGTTAATTTGTTAACATTCCCTGATGGTCTTTGAGTGCAAATGACTAGATACTGATTTTTTGTTTGTTTGTTTGTTTTTGTTTTGTTTTTTTAAAAGATTTATTTATTTATTTGAGAGAGAGAGAGAGAGAATGTGTTCAAGCAGGAGTAGGGGCAGAGGGAGAGAGAATTTCTTTTTTATTTTATTTTATTTTATTTACGTAATTGACAGACAGAGATCACAGGTAGACAGAGAGGCAGGCAGAGAGAGAGAGGGAAGCAGGCTCCCTGCTGAGCAGAGAGCCCGATGCGGGGCTCGATCCCAGGACCCTGGGATCATGACCTGAGCCGAAGGCAGAGGCTCAACCCACTGAGCCACCCAGGCGCCCCTAGATACTGATGTTTTAACAGAATAAATCAGAAATGCCTCCTCCTCTCCCTGTTATTAGAAGGGTATGACTTTTGAACTAACAAGGCACATCATTTTCATTTTACCTCCTCTCAAAGGAGCTTGGACTAAGCCTCTGTAGTTGACTGTCTCTTTTTAAAGATTTTATTTATTTGAGAGGGGGTGTGGGGGAGGAACAGAGGGAGAGGGAGAAGCAGAATCCGCTCTGAGAGCCCCATGTGGGTTTTGATCCTGTGGCCTTGAGATCAACACCACAGCCAAAATCCAGAGTCTGACTTTTGAACTAACAAGGCACATCATTTTCATTTTACCTCCTCTCAAAGGAGCTTGGACTAAGCCTCTGTAGTTGACTGTCTCTTTTTAAAGATTTTATTTATTTGAGAGGGGGTGTGGGGGAGGAACAGAGGGAGAGGGAGAAGCAGAATCCGCTCTGAGAGCCCCATGTGGGTTTTGATCCTGTGGCCTTGAGATCAACACCACAGCCAAAATCCAGAGTCTGA